>NC_136808.1:16061739-16189239 GCF_951216825.1 Electrona antarctica | reverse complement strand
ACAGATCTAGATTTGGCTACCTGCTGTTGCTCAGCAAATGACAGGGGAAATTGTGTTGGAATTGAAGTATGCTCTCTGTGTTGACTGAGGCAAAGCCTCGGTGAGCACGGTCGCACGCACGCACGCACGCACGCACACACACGCACGCACGCACGCACAAACACACACATGCACACGCGCACACACACAAGCACGCACGCACACACACACACACACACACACACACACACACGCGCGCGAGCGCACACACACACACACACACACACACACACACACACACACACACACACACACACACACACACACACACACACACTTTCACAGAATACCATCTGGACTTTAGCAAGATTCACTGTTCTTTGCTCAAGCACCCTTTTCTTCTTCACCCCATCCATTGTTATACAGTATGCTTAAACACACATGTACAAGCGCACCTCTCAACTAGATGTACTCTCTTCAACTTGACAATGCATCTGGACCGGTGTCAGGGTGTAGCCCACAGTGGCATTTTGTCATTTTTGGCAAGAAGAGGCATGAATTTGTGATTGCTGACTTGTAAGCCTTATATACTTCACTGTACAACCTCCCTCTTAATCTGCCAGCTTTATAGTGAATAAATCACCAGCCACTGCTACCCTTTAAACTGGTCACAGTGCCTGCCAGCCATCATTATTATGGACAGGTCCCTGCAGGGTAACTGTAAGTACTATAGGTCAGATTGTAAAAAATAAAATAAAAGTGACACTACCACTAACCACCAAGCTATTGTTCAATGCAAATGTGAAATGATATGTTATGATTCAACATTCATGAGTCATGCTGGTGGGAAAAAAGATGAATAAAATGAGTTTGTGAGTGAAACGAGAGAGTTTATGTTTAAAAAGACAGCTGCCATTAAAAACACTGAATTATTTTGCTGATTACAATATAAAACTTCAAATCAAAAATGCAATTGCCGATCTAAAAATCCAATCATTTCTGCACATGTACTGTATGGGATTGGTGCTTTCTTGTATTATATGCCCTACGCAGAGAGAGAGAGAGAGAGAGAGAGAGAGAGAGAGAGAGAGAGAGAGAGAGAGAGAGAGAGAGAGAGGAAAGGCTTTCTCTAAGCTGAGCTCTCATTCAAATTCAGCATTTGTTCTCACAGGCTCCTATTCAGTGACTGCAGGGCGAGGACCACAGAAAGAGGAAGGCTTGACTTATACTTCATACGTTCGTAGTGATCCAGTGCCACGCCACGGTAATAGCAACGTGAGGCGTTGTGAGCTTGCAGATCGGCTATTTCCGGAAAACGACACCGGGGCATAACATGGTATAGATCAGGCTGAAATTCAACAAGAAGAAGAAATTGTAGACTAGGACTGGGCAGTTAACCAAAAATATTATCAACAGATCGACATTATAAAATGTAATAGGATTTTTATAATTGACTAATTTGATTAGTCTGATCAACCACGTATAAGAAGTATAAGTGTGTTTGAGTACTATATAGAAAAGGGCTATATAAGACAGCAAAAATAGCAAAAAACCCCAATCTGCAAGCTTACAATGCATATACATCACAATGCGTCGTGGGCTTGTAGGTCTACAATTTTCACCATTAATATGTTTTAGTAATTGTTTTATCGCTCAGCCCAAATACACACAAGCACAGCCCAAATGAAACCATATGGAGACCACGTACGTAATGTATGAGACCACATAAAAGCAGATAACACCCCCATCGTTATGCCTGCCAGGGTCCATCTCTCCTCTCCAACCACACTAACACCCCCATCGTTATGCCTGCCAGGGTCCATCTCGCCTCTCCAACCACACTAACACCCCCATCGTTATGCCTGCCAGGGTCCATCTCGCCTCTCCAACCACACTAACAACCCCATCGTTATGCCTGCCAGGGTCCATCTCACCTCTCCAACCACACTAACACCCCCATCGTTATGCCTGCCAGGGTCCATCTCACCTCTCCAACCACACTAACAACCCCATCGTTATGCCTGCCAGGGTCCATCTCACCTCTCCAACCACACTAACACCCCCATCGTTATGCCTGCCAGGGTCCATCTCGCCTCTCCAACCACACTAACACCCCCATCGTTATGCCTGCCAGGGTCCATCTCGCCTCTCCAACCACACTAACACCCCCATCGTTATGCCTGCCAGGGTCCATCTCGCCTCTCCAACCACACTAACACCCTCATCGTTATGCCTGCCAGGGTCCATCTCGCCTCTCCAACCACACTAACACCCTCATCGTTATGCCTGCCAGGGTCCATCTCGCCTCTCCAACCACACTAACACCCTCATCGTTATGCCTGCCAGGGTCCATCTCGCCTCTCCAACCACACTAACACCCCCATCGTTATGCCTGCCAGGGTCCATCTCGCCTCACCAACCACACTAACACCCTCATCGTTATGCCTGCCAGGGTCCATCTCGCCTCTCCAACCACACTAACACCCTCATCGTTATGCCTGCCAGGGTCCATCTCGCCTCTCCAACCACACTAACACCCTCATCGTTATGCCTGCCAGGGTCCATCTCGCCTCTCCAACCACACTAACACCCCCATCGTTATGCCTGCCAGGGTCCATCTCGCCTCTCCAACCACACTAACACCCTCATCGTTATGCCTGCCAGGGTCCATCTCGCCTCTCCAACCACACTAACACCCCCATCGTTATGCCTGCCAGGGTCCATCTCGCCTCTCCAACCACACTAACACCCTCATCGTTATGCCTGCCAGGGTCCATCTCGCCTCTCCAACCACACTAACACCCCCATCGTTATGCCTGCCAGGGTCCATCTCGCCTCTCCAACCACACTAACACCCCCATCGTTATGCCTGCCAGGGTCCATCTCGCCTCTCCAACCACACTAACACCCTCATCGTTATGCCTGCCAGGGTCCATCTCGCCTCTCCAACCACACTAACACCCTCATCGTTATGCCTGCCAGGGTCCATCTCGCCTCTCCAACCACACTAACACCCCCATCGTTATGCCTGCCAGGGTCCATCTCGCCTCTCCAACCACACTAACACCCCCATCGTTATGCCTGCCAGGGTCCATCTCGCCTCTCCAACCACACTAACACCCCCATCGTTATGCCTGCCAGGGTCCATCTCGCCGCTCCAACCACACACGGCAACGCCCACCTTCTTCATCGTGTAGCTGTTACTATGGAAACTCTTCAAAGTACTCTTCATAATAATCAAAGTAACTAGTAACTAAAGTTTTCAAATAAATGTAGTGGAGTAGAAATTGTACTTAAGTAAATGTACTTAGTTACTTTCCACCACTGCAGGATAAGAGTGAAGGTGTCCAGGTCACAGGTGACAGGGGCTACGTTTGACCTAGTACCCACTACCCACTACCCAGTAAGAAGGGAAAGAGAATTATTTCTCCAAAGTTTGCCCGAAGATAACTAAATAGAGCAACGTGGCCCCAAAGGGAGACAGATGCTGGGGACATTTCACCAGATTGAATTGCTTTGAAGAGAGGGATAGAGAGGGGGAGAGAGAGGGGGGTGGGAGGCAGAGAGAGACAAAGTAAGGACATAAGAAAATGTACATGACAGCCTGGGACCGTGAAATCACAGAAAATAACATTTCACATCTATGTTTCTGTTTCTGTTACAGCTTGTGCTATCCTGATGTGTCCTGGGCCTGACTGCATCAACTGTACTGTACACAACGCCTGGTCGGTCTTTGTTAAGACCAGTTAAGACCAGACTTTATCGGTTGCACCAACCAAACTTACAGTACGCCTCGTATGAACTACACCCGGTTTTAGCAATGCCTGCGAATGCCCAATAGTGCTTTTGTCCCTATAACTCTATCCTGTCCAGCGTGCGTGCGTGCGTGTGTGTGTGTGTGTCATGCTTCCTGCAGCTGTCCAGTTCCCCAATCAATCCCTGTCTCCTGCTGTCTCAGCCATTCTTTGTTCCCTTATAATTGCCTCGCTGTACACTGTGTACAGTATGTCCCAGTCTCTTGTTGTCCAGTCATTGCTTGTTTGCGAGTTTACCCTGATGTTAGCTACGATCCGTATGCTGTTTTCCAACTATGTTACGTATACATACAGTAAAGTCTACTTTTGCGTTTCGCTCTATGAGTCTCCTGAGCCTTAAGTGTTCTGTGTTTGGTTTCTTTGCCTGACAGTTTCAGTGCATATATAATTAGCTTCAGTTAGAAATGTCATGTTGTACATGCTGTGCATTTCACAGTAACATATTTAGGCTAAACAGTGACATGACATGACATGACATGACATGACATGACATGACATGACATCCTGTATGCAGTTTAAGTATTGAGTTGCACACCCTGCATTTCAAAAACTTCTCCACTTTAATCTACACTAGCTTACCTGGCAAACTACATGAAACTCATTGGAAATTATATGATCATTGCCATCGGTAATTTCTTGGATATAATTGTTTTTATGTCTTGCAGATGAACAATTACATGTACAGTTACCTAATTTGCCTATTGGATTGAAACTCCAATATTAAAGGACATGAACAAATCAGACTTGAAATTGTAATTGTGCAAGGTTGATGGAGTGCAAAGAAATACAAAAAATAAACCAGCTGCGCACGCACGCACGCACGCACGCACGCACGCACGCACGCACGCACGCACGCATGCACGCACACACACACACACACACACACACACGCACACACACACACACACACACACACACACTAGTGGGTTGTTGCTGGCTGCAATGCTATCCCATTGGCTGAGAGGTTGGCTAGAGGCTAAACGTGTCTGGTTGCCTAGAGACGAGGCAGCCAATCAGGACGATAGGTAGTCAATACAGCAGCCAATGAGAAAGATAGGTCGAGTGGGCGGCCTGAGAGAGAACATGCTGTGCTTACACAGCAGCTGGTAAAAAATATTCATCTTAGAAACCATTTTGTAACAGCATTGACACACAAATGACACTTTGAGTAACAATACTTGTCCTTGTCCTTAATATAATAGTTCTATTCACAACTTTATTTTTCCACAAGCATGTTATGTACCTGTTTAAAAAGAGCCACAACTACCACAATGATCGATGTAACCTGTAAGACATCATTGACATGCTAGTAGAAACTGCTAGAGAACCTGTTTCACAGCTGCGCCATGATTGCATATTTGCATTTTCTGGATAAAGCTGGATCAAGACAGTATCAAGGTCTATTTTCCAAAGTTCCGTTCACATAAAATATTAATAAAAAATCACAACCGTGTGATTTTGGTTTGCTCGTCTACATCGATGTAAATTCTCCATTCATTGTCAATGTCATTTAATGTTTGTGTTAACACTGAATATAGCCCCTCAAAAAACTAAAATCCAATTTCTGCTCACAAATAGGAGCTGCCCAGATTAACAGAATTCCAAGAGTAATGCAAATAATATTCATTGAATGTGCTGATGTGCATTGTATTCAGTGACAGCACAATATAAAACAAGCAAGCACATTTTCCCTTATCTTGTTCGAAAGATGGCCTTGCCAGTAATGCAGTTTGGTAGCAGACAGCCGCACATGAAATAAGTCCTGGCTCTGGTCAATCACACTGGCCCCTCAGGGAAAATAGGAGGCAAATATTCAACCATTTTCACATCACACGATGAAGCACTCACACATGATGCACATTACACGCACGCACGCACGCACGCACGCACGCACGCACGCACGCACGCACGCACGCACGCACGCACGCACGCACGCACGCACGCACACACACACACACACACACACACACAAACACATCTTGTACACGTACACAACACCCCCTCACAACCCACAACCCTGTTTCTACACATACAGTACACATAACGTTCCTGAGCAGAAACCTTGTATCTGTTTTTTTGTAAAAACTTATACACTACTTTGTCATGATGCAACACGTTGTGAGCATGAAAATCTGCTATTTTGTTATTTGTTATTTGCGATTAAGTCTGTCTGTGGGTTTTATAAATATTGAACCAATGAAAAGTAGCCTATTAACAAGGGCTTGTGACTAAATAATAACTGCAGATTTTCTGAAAAGTAACAGTGTTGGACATACAATGTTTCCACCCAACAGCGACGATGACATAAACATACTGTACACACTTACATCCTGAAATGGAACATGAAAAGGTGAGATCTACAGAGCAGTGTGTGAGTGTGTATTAAGTGCAAAGGACCATTCAGTGCCACTATCTCTCCTGTCCAGTAGACAGACTGAGGATTAATGTCCTAGACTCTGTCAACTCAACCACAGAGGAGAGGCAGTGTAATGCCCTAGACTCTGTCAACTCAACCACAGAGGAGAGGCAGTGTAATGTCCTAGACTCTGTCAACTCAACCACAGAGGAGAGGCAGTGTAATGTCCTAGACTCTGTCAACTCAACCACAGAGGAGAGGCAGTGTAATGTCCTAGACTCTGTCAACTCAACCACAGAGGAGAGGCAGTAATGTCCTAGACTCTGTCAACTCAACCACAGAGGAGAGGCAGTAATGTCCTAGACTCTGTCAACTCAACCACAGAGGAGAGGCAGTGATGCCGACAGAAACAAAAGACAGACGGACAGAAAGAGGCACATATTCGATTATCAGTCTAGTCCCATGTTGGACTGCCATTTTGAATATCTGTGTGAGAGTGTGCATTCATTGTTTTATTTGTGTGTGTGCGTGCGTGCTTGCGTGTGTATAACTGTGCCTTGGTCTCATGTGACTTGTGTGGTAAGAATATCAATCCTGATCAATATTATTTGGAATCTCACTGTGTGTGTGTGTGTGTGTGTGTGTGTGTGTGTGTGTGTGTGTGTGTGTGTGTGTGTGTGTGTGTGTGTGTGTGTGTGTGTGTGTGTGTGTGTGTGTGTGGCTGTGTGCGTGTGCGTGTACTCTAATAACATACTTATATGAAGATGCAATCGTAGGTTCATGATTGCTTCCAACATTTCTGACCCACTTTAGCTTTAGCCTTTGTATATCACCAGATTCACTGCGTGCACGCGCGCGCACGCGCACACACACACACACACACACACACACACACACACACACACACACACACACACACACACACACACACACACACACACACACACACACACATAAATCCACATAACAACATATCCTGTGGTTTCTATGAACTGAGTTGACTCGGCAACATCATGGCGGATGATTGATAAGTAACGGGTGATGTGTCTATGTCTTTGGGTTTTATAAATATTTCACCAATGAAAATAATTAACTTAGCTTATATATAAACTTTATTACAGGCTCGTGGCCCACAAGGTAAGACAGTACATCACATATACGAGAATAAAAATAAATAAAAATACAGTACATTTACCCAGCCCCACAGGTTACTACTCTAGGTGAGGCACTCATGCCAGTGCAGTCCTCTGATGGTAGAAGTGTACCTTACAGAACTACGGCCTGGGTCTGTCATCTGTCCAATGAGTCCATTCAGTGAGCGATCCAGCCTGCTCATGAATTTAAATGTCAGGTTCCTCAACAGAGCCATGAATGTAGTGAGACCCACCGAACAGAAAAGCCCACTGGCTCTAGTGCTCCTGGGTTTTTTTAACAGGATTTATGACTAAATAATAACTACATTGGATTCTTCTATTTTTCCCCATTTCTTGAAAAGTAACGGTTTTGGACATACAAGGTCCAGATTTGACCGACAGCGTCAATATATTTCAGGCTTCAAATCTATTCAGATGTTGAAGCCTCGAGAAAGCAACGAGTACAATAAGCATCGCAGCAAATGCAGCCTGAGAGAGGCAGCACCCTGCTATGTAATAATGTATGATTCAAAGCTATTTTAAGATAGACGATTGCTAAACTCAACGTTCTTTGGGGAAATCTCGCTCACATCACTCAGTGGAAACTGTGCCACGCAGGAACACACTGAGTGCCTAGGTTCAGTAATTAGGTTGGCTTTAACTTACTGCTGCCAAGACATGGTGGGACGAAAAGTAGCAAATAACATTGGGGTCCATCTTGTCCAGCTTTGTTCTGGTTTATATATGACAGCTGTACTGTCACAAAGCTCACAACATGTCATCAGTCCTCATGAAGCTTGTGAATCTGCCATTTGTGCTGAATGTTCACCTATTTTTAACCGGATGTTCGGCGGTTATGATTATGAAATGCCCAGAATAGTATAGTAAATGTACTTAGTTACTTGTCCACCCCTGACTTGTAAACATATATATTCTGAATTTTAATCTATTATCCCCATCTCGTAGGAAATGAATAATAAGATTTAAATGATGTTGCACAACATAATAGAATGGTAAATATGCATCTAAATGAAAGACACTGGGAGGCCATTGACTTGGATGAATAATACGTTTCACTGATGATGGTCATTGATGATGGTCATGTATTGATTTGATCTGCACTAATAGTGCTCATTAAATGGAATAATACCATGCTTTATCAGAGATTACAACAACAGGTAGCCTATAATTTCAGTTTCAATCAATACGTTGAAATACTGTGCTGTGTTAGATAAATGTTACAAGGATATGGCAAATTGTTCTACTTTAGCCCTTATCACAAACAATGGCTGCATGAAATTCTAAGCAATTTGGTTACCCAGAGCTTAAAGAGATTAAATAACCAATACCTGTGCACACAAGACAGAGAGCTCTGCCTGCAGGGAGGCATGTTTAAAAATATAAAATTATCCCTCCGTTTGTTCACATTTCTTTCTGTGGACTTCAACAAACAACATATGGTGTCCTTGGGTAGGCAAAATCATCCAAATATAATTAAGCCGAAGCTTTGTCCCAACATACAGTCCCCACACACATTAATAAAGAAATAATAATGTACGCACGCATTTGCACACGCACGCACGCACGCACGCACGCACGCACGCACGCACGCACGCACGCACGCACACGCACACGCACACGCGCACGCGCACGCGCACACACACACACACGCACACACACACACACACACACACACACACACACACACACACACACACACACACACACACTCACACTAAAAACTGACTGTGATAAATTGTTCTGAAGCCAATTTCAAGTTCAGGGCTCCATGTACAGTTCACAGACGAGGAGAGACAAGAAGAAAGATGGAGAAGATTCGTTGCACTTTTAATAACATATATGATTAAGGGCCAACTTCACAGCCTAGAAGACAGGCTGGAATCACATTCCACCATGAAATGAAGGTTATCATTACATTACAGTAGTTATCACTACTTTCATGAATATTCATGGTTTAATAGTCTGGATGGATTCTGTTTACACGGTGAAGGAGCTTCTTTGGTGTTTGATGATTTATAAAAAGCAGGCCATTGTCTTTGTCTCACCCATCATCTTGAAAGCTTTTATTGAAAGCGGCAGACTGCACTCGCTGACTTGAGCTCCAAACGCGGCTTTCCCCAACAGGAGCAATTAAGCCCTATTGATACTACGACCGGGTCTCACAGTGACAAGTATTACAGACATACAAGCTCACAACATGTCGCGGATGCGACACGTTGTGAACTTGTAGGTCTGCTATTCTCGGCCGTTCTCGGCGAGCAGCGACAGCATCATGTGATGGAGCATAAATTAGGCTTTAGTCTGACAACCAACGCTATCAGAGACATGCAGATGGACGCGGAGCTGTTTGGAGGCTGATGGTGATCCCAGCTCAGTGGGCATGGTGTGAGGTCAAGAGACACATTATTAGTAATCTGTTTGTGGGCTCACAGCTGTTAGAGCTGGCTGATATCCTAAGAAAAGAAAAAACAGCCCTGTGATCAAAGACAATGGCCAGCATGAATTAATAATCTACAAAGGTTTTCCAGGTGTGAGAGGAGAGCATATACAGTATAGTCCAGTATAAACAGAAAAAGCCCACTCACTGCAGAAATAAATCTTGTGTCTCTATGGATGCCGGGGGGAGGGGGGGAAATAATATTTATTTACATAGTGAAAAATAGTGACATTGGACAGTGACAATTGTGGATGACAGCACTAACACAAAGCACTGAGGCATACTGCATTAAAGTACATAACAGAACACAACGCCAATGCTCTCTTTTGCTAAAAATAGATCTGCATCTTGAAATTATCTATCTATAAATGCACCATGTCTCTCTCTCTCTCTCTCTCTGTGTGTGTGTGTGTGTGTGTGTGTGTGTGTGTGTGTGTGTGTGTGTGTGTGTGTGTGTGTGTGTGTGTGTGTGTGTGTGTGTGTGTGTGTGTGTGTGTGTGTGTGTGTGTGCGTGCGTGCGTGCGTGCGTGCGTGCGTGCGTGCGTGCGTGCGTGCGTGCGTGCGTGCGTGCGTGCGTGCGTGCGTGCGTGCGTGCGTGCGTGCGTGCGTGTGTGTACGTCTGTAATCCAAGTAACTCGAGAACCGTTCGCCCCACCGACACACACGTTCCACACCACCACAGGGAGTGCAGTGCCCGGCCTCGAGTCGTCGGACCCACGGTTGTCCAGAACCAGCACAAAAGCCTCTTCACGGGCTCTGGACCTGATCACCCCTATACTCTCCCCTCTATAGCCTCTTCACGGGCTCTGGACCTGCTCACCCCTATACTCTCCCCTCTGGACCTGCTCACCCCTATACTCTCCCCTCTGGACCTGATCACCCCTATACTCTCCCCTCTCTTCACGGGCTCTGGACCTGATCACCCCTATACTCTCCCCTCTCATCACGGGCTCTGGACCTGATAACCCCTATACTCTCCCCTCTCATCACGGGCTCTGGACCTGATCACCCCTATACTCTCCCCTCTCTTCACGGCCTCTGGACCTGATCACCCCTATACTCTCCCCTCTCTTCACGGGCTCTGGACCTGATCACCCCTATACTCTCCCCTCTGGACCTGATCACCCCTATACTCTCCCCTCTGGACCTGATCACCCCTATACTCTCCCCTCTCTTCACGGGCTCTGGACCTGATCACCCCTATACTCTCCCCTCTGGACCTGATCACCCCTATACTCTCCCCTCTCTTCACGGGCTCTGGACCTGATCACCCCTATACTCTCCCCTCTCTTCACAGGCTCTGGACCAGATCACCCCTATACTCTCCCCTCTCCACTGCCCAAACATGTCTTCAAATGAGATTTCACACAATATACCTTTAACTTCACCTCCTCCACAAACATGGCTGCCTCATCTGTCTTCTGTCTCCTCGCTCACATTGCACTTGCTTCCTCACCTCTTCAGCTCTCTTGTGGAATATATTCCATTCTCAAATATTAAAAAATTAAATATCACTGCAGTTTCAAAGAAAGATTATTATAAAAAATAAATTGTTTTTCTATTTTCATTTGCATTTCTATTTTCAATTAGAATTATTTATTTGAAATGCAAAGCAACCAATTTCAATAATTAAGGATAAAAGACAGAGCTTGAAATAACTTCATGTGGAACTGATGTGTGAGGACTGAGGAGTGCATGGGAGCTCATTTTTAAGGAGCATAGCCTTCTCTTGGGGCTGTGCAACATCATTAAAGGCAGACTTAATAAGGAAAAGCAGCTCTGATACCATTCCAACAAAAGTCCCAGATGCTGTTAGAACTGTACTTTGATTTTTGACCACTGGCACATTCCAAAGCTAGAATTGCGACTATTCCAGAATAGTCCTCCATTAACCACACAGTGCTCAGGCTATACTATTATAGTATATTGTTCAACTAGCCTGGTGTCTATTTAAGCACCTGCAGTGCGAGTGCCTTCCTAATACAGTCAGACTGATTACACTCGACCTCCAGTAGGCTGTGAGATGTCTGTGAGACGCTGAGAGGCTGAGACACACGTCTCTAAACGGTCGATTTTATTGTCCAGGAGTACAACACTCCAAAAACACCCGTGTGAAGTGAGGGGCGCTAATATATTAAAGTCTAACTCATGTTGATTAGGTGATGTAATGGTGATGAAAAACAAACGGTGTCAAAACAAACATTAAATTCTCTTTATTGTTAATGGCTGGGTTTTCCAAAGGAAATATGCATAGTGAGTGGGCGTGTGGTTCTTCTCAACAACACCCCCTTTCACTGTGAACATAGATATTCCGTGCATAGATGAGGCCTCAGGCCTGGTATGGTAGGCCTCAGGCCTCAGGCCTACCATACCGGCCTGACCAGTCAATAGAAGAATGCTGAATTAACTAGCTTGGACAGTAGTGTTTTTATATAGGCCTACATTTACCTTGCCGACATCACTTCGCCTCTGAAATTTAATTTAATAATATTCACACAAACTAGTTTGTAAAGCTCACTATGCAAAAATAGGGTCTCCTTTTCACTAAAACCAGTAAAAAATGAAGATGTGCTGAAAAAACTAATCGCCCTCCAGCCAAACAAGGCCACTGGTCATGACATTGTCTTCACCATATTCCTCAGAGACGCAGCTGTAGAGGACAGAGTCAAGCAATTGAAAATGGGACTGACATTCAAAATTGTAAATGCAGCTCTGCCCTCCATGCCCTCAGTGCCCACTTATTTCACTGATTACCTAAAAAAGGTGAGCGACACCCACAGCCACAACACAGGGGGCACAATAATATATATAATTTTGACAGGTGTGGAATTGACCCCTTCCCTTAAAACAAGCAAATTACTAGCTTCCTTTAAAACAGGCATGAAAATTCACCTCTCACTAAAGAGAGAAGGTTATTGGGTAACCCTTCATTTTACGGTACGGTAATTACCAGGTAACTACCAGGTAATTACCTGGTAATAATAGGTTATTACCTGGTAACAACCAGGTAGTAGTTATAAGTATTTGCCCATTAATTACCTGGTAATTACATGGTAACTTCCAGATACATTACTCAGTAATTACTATGTAATTACCAAGTATTACCCAGTATGTATAACTATTTACTGTATAATCTCCTGGTAATTATATGGAACTTACCATGGTAAATTACACACTGGTTGCCAGGTAATTACCAAGTATGTTCCTGACAATTACCAGGTATTTATACGTTTTTAGTATGTAATTACCAGCTAACTACCCGGTATTTACTCTGCAACCAGGCACGATACCCTGGTTGCAGGTACTATAGGTATGTAGGTACTATAGGTATACCAAGTATTTTCAACAACTACCAGGTATTTACTCTGCTACCAGGCATGTTACCCAGTAGGTACTAGGTCATTACCAAGTATTTTCCTGACAACTACCAGGTAATAACATGGTAACTGTATTCACTGTGTTTACATGGGTACTACCCATGAAACACGTGGGTAGTAGCCTACCAGGAAATTACCAGTTGTGCTAGGTAATTTCCTGACAACTACCATGTAATTACCTGATAGGTAACCAGTAAGGAAGGAGGAACTGTACTGTAAAAGGAAGCGTGCTCTATTTCCATGATATTACCATGTACCTACCTGGCAATTGTAGATTATAATCCTCCCCATTACCCATCAGGGTGTATTTTGAACTTTCAACTTTGAATTTTGAACTGGCAATAACTGTTAATTACCAGGTATTTACTGTGTAAATTAACAGGTAAAACCAAGCAAGTTACCGTGTAAGAAAGGTGTAATTGTACTGTGAAAGGAAGCGTGGTTTGTTACAGTGAAAGTACAGGGTAATATTATGGAAACAAACCACGCTTCCTTTCACAGTACAGTTCCACCTTTCTTACACGGTAACTTGCAAGGTTTTACCTGTTAATTTACACAGTAAATACCTGGTAATTAACAGTTATTGCCATGGGTAGTACCCATGTAAACGTATTTTTTGTATTTTGAACTTTGAACTTTGAACTTTGAATTTTGAACTGGCAATAACTGTTAATTACCAAGTATTTACAGTGTAAATTAACAGGTAAAACCAAGCAAGTTAACGTGTAAGAAAGGTGGAACTGTACTGTGAAAGGAAGCGTGGTTTGTTTCCATAATATTACCCTGTACTTTCACTGTAACAAACCACGCTTCCTTTCACAGTACAGTTCCTCCTTTCTTACTGGATACGTATCATGTAATTACATGGTAGTTGTCAGGAAATTACCTAGTAACAACTGGTAATTTTCCTGACAACTACCAGGTAATTACATGGTAACTGTAATCACTGTGTTTACATGGGCGCATGGGTAGCCTACCAGGAAATTACCAGTTGTTACTAGGTAATTTCCTGACAACTACCATGTAATTACCTGATAGGTATCCAGTAAGAAAGGAGGAACTGTACTGTGAAAGGAAGTGTGCTCTATTGCCATGATATTACCATGTACCTACCTGGTAATTGTAGATTATAATCCTCCCCATTACCCATCAAGGTGTATTTTGAATTTTGAACTTTGAACTTTGAATTTTGAACTGGCAATAACTGTTAATTACCAGGTATTTACTGTGTAAATTAACAGGTAAAACCAAGCAAGTTACCGTGTAAGAAAGGTGTAATTGTACTGTGAAAGGAAGCGTGGTTTGTTACAGTGAAAGTACAGGGTAATATTATGGAAACAAACCACGCTTCCTTTCACAGTACAGTTCCACCTTTCTTACACGTTAACTTGCTTGGTTTTACCTGTTAATTTACACAGTAAATACTTGGTAATTAACAGTTATTGCCAGTTCAAAATTCAAAGTTCAAAGTTCAAAATACAAAAAATACGTTTACATGGGTACTACCCATGGCAATAACTGTTAATTACCAGGTATTTACTGTGTAAATTAACAGGTAAAACCTTGCAAGTTACCGTGTAAGAAAGGTGGAACTGTACTGTGAAAGGAAGCGTGGTTTGTTACAGTGAAAGTACAGGGTAATATTATGGAAACAAACCACGCTTCCTTTCACAGTACAGTTCCACCTTTCTTACACGTTAAGTTGCTTGGTTTTACCTGTTAATTTACACAGTAAATACTTGGTAATTAACAGTTATTGCCGGTTCAAAATTCAAAGTTCAAAGTTCAAAGTTCAAAATACAAAGAATACGTTTACATGGGTACTACCCATGGCAATAACTGTTAATTACCAGGTATTTACTGTGTATATTAACAGGTAAAACCTTGCAAGTTACCGTGTAAGAAAGGTGGAACTGTACTGTGAA
Organism: Electrona antarctica; assembly: GCF_951216825.1. Lineage (NCBI taxonomy): Eukaryota > Metazoa > Chordata > Actinopteri > Myctophiformes > Myctophidae > Electrona > Electrona antarctica. Next base: position 16,174,196 of record NC_136808.1, on the reverse strand, counting down.
AGGAAGCGTGGTTTGTTTCCATAATATTACCCTGTACTTTCACTGTAACAAACCACGCATCCTTTCACAGTACAATTCCACCTTTCTTACACGGTAACTTGCTTGGTTTTACCTGTTAATTTTCACAGTAAATACCTGGTAATTAACAGTTATTGCCAGTTCAAAATTCAAAGTTCAAAGTTCAAAGTTCAAAATACACCCTGATGGGTAATGGGGAGGATTATAATCTACAATTGCCAGGTAGGTACATGGTAATATCATGGAAATAGAGCACGCTTCCTTTTACAGTACAGTTCCTCCTTCCTTACTGGTTACCTATCAGGTAATTACATGGTAGTTGTCAGGAAATGACCTAGTAACAACTGGTAATTTCCTGGTAGGCTACTACCCACGTGTTTCATGGGTAGTACCCATGTAAACACAGTGAATACAGTTACCATGTTATTACCTGGTAGTTGTCAGGAAAATACTTGGTAATGACCTAGTACCTACTGGGTAACTTGCCTGGTAGCAGAGTAAATACCCGGTAGTTGTTGAAAATACTTGGTATACCTATAGTACCTACATACCTATAGTACCTGCAACCAGGGTATCGTGCCTGGTTGCAGAGTAAATACTTATAAATACCGGGTAGTTAGCTGGTAATTACATACTAAAAACGTATAAATACCTGGTAATTGTCAGGAACATACTTGGTAATTACCTGGCAACCAGTGTGTCATTTACCATGGTAAGTTCCATATAATTACCAGGAGATTATACAGTAAATAGTTATACATACTGGGTAATACTTGGTAATTACTGAGTAATTACTGAGTAATGTATCTGGAAGTTACCATGTAATTACCAGGTAATTAATGGGTCAATACTTATAACTACTACCTGGTTGTTACCAGGTAATACCAGGTACTTACCTATTATTACCAGGTAATTACCTGGTAGTTACCTGGTAATTACCGTACCGTAAAATGAAGGTTTACCGGTTATTGTCCCCTCTCCCCCCTCTGATTTATTTAGATTCCCTGTACATTAGATTTCCTGATTTTGAGATGTCTTAATTGTTATTGTTTGATTGTGAATGAATGCATAGGACCTGAATGGAAACAAGGTCTTTCTCCGGTGCTGTCCTTTTGGACCAAGTGTTCAACTCTACCCTGTGCTATTTGCATTTTTATTGTCTAATAAAGTAATCAATCAATCAATCAATCCTACGAAATTTTTTTGCGTTATTTGGTTAGGAAATTATATAGCACTCCGTCAACATCACATTTAAATCCAATGGAACTTGACATTTTATCAATGTTGTTGCTTATAGTTGGAAGAAGACATGATTCATTCACTCTGTAAAACCGACAGGACAGATCACTCCCACACCTGTGCAAGATTGATACGTTTTTATATTTCCTTACAACTACGCCAGCGGCTTACACCCACTTACGATACACTGTCATCAACCTGTCACACAGCTCAATCAATGGTGGGTTAAATAAATTGTGGATACAACAGGAAGCCACCTGTCTCTGAAAAATAATGATTTTAATTTATTTTCTGTATTGCAAAGTGGGCCTACTAGTGCAATACCCGTTGTCAGAGTACTTAGTGCAGTAGTACCTGGATTCCAGTCTATTATGTCACCAACTGAGGAGAGTTCAGGGATCTCCACATATGGTCATGAAAGGGACACAGACAAGACACACGCATGCACAAACACGCACGCACACACACACACACACACACACACACACACACACACACACGCACACACACACACACACACACACACACACACACACACACACACACACACACACACACACACACACACACACACTGTGATTGTCAGTAGATTGTAGATTAATAGTGCTGAGGTGTGCCTCATCATTTCCCGTTTCTCAATCCATTCTATGACTTCACTGATGCACCCAGTTAGGAGGAGTTGGGGATTTCCATAAATGGGCACAAATGGGCACAGAGACACTTTGTTATTAAAAAGGCTTTCACGTTATCCAGGTTTGGCTAGCTAAATCTGACACCATGAGCTCCATATTTGGACATGGCTGACACAGAACTCCATATGGGCATGTCTGACTCATTGTGACCTCACCATGATGACAAGAGCAAACACCACCAAACGTTATAAAAGCTCTGCATACATGCATACACCCTACACATGTTGACATTGCAGACCTCTCTCTTTGAAGAGCTGCTTAGGTTCCGATTAAACATCACTGAGGGGAGATAGTTTTGCAACTCAAATTTGATGTCCTGAACATGGCTACTCAGAGCAGAATTCCAAAAGATGCAAAGGCCATCATGCAAATCCTCGAGGACATGGGTGTCCAAGAGCACGAGCCTAGAGTAATCAATCAGATGTTGGAATTCACATACAGTCACGTGACGAACATTATTGACGATGCCAAAATTTATGCAGCCCATGCTGAGAAGTCCAGTATTGACACTGAGGACATCAAGTTGGCCATTGAGTGTCGAACTGACCAGTCCTTCACCTCCCCGCCACCTCGAGACTTCCTCATGGATGTGGCCCGACAGAAGAACCAGACTCCACTTCCAATGATTAAACCTTACAGTGGCCCTCGACTGCCTCCGGATCGTTACTGTCTGACTGCTCCTAACTACAGGCTCAAGTCCTTTCAGAAAGAGGTGTCTTCCTCGGAAGAGCAGGATGATGACAATGATGATGATGATGATGATGTTAATGACAGTGGTACAGTGTGATGTCCTGAATAGAACTCAGGACATCGCAAAGCGCTGGACCAATCATAGCGCCAAATTCTGCATCAAATTCTGCATGGCACAAACTGGTCAAAAGGTTTGCCCCCTCAGTAGAACCCTGCACATCACAAACTGGTCAAAAGGTTTGCCGCCTCAGTAGAACCCTGCACATCACAAACTGGTCAAAAGGTTTGCCGCCTCAGTAGAACCCTGCACATCACAAACTGGTCAAAAGGTTTGCCCCCTCAGTAGAACCCTGCACATCACAAACTGGTCAAAAGGTTTGCCCCCTCAGTAGAACCCTGCACATCACAAACTGGTCAAAAGGTTTGCCCCCTCAGTAGAACCCTGCACATCACAAACTGGTCAAAAGGTTTGCCCCCTCAGTAGAACCCTGCACATCACAAACTGGTCAAAAGGTTTGCCGCCTCAGTAGAACCATGCACATCACAAACTAACTGGTCAAAAGGTTTGCCGCCTCAGTAGAACCCTGTACATCACTAACAGGTCAAAACGTTTGCCGCCTCAGTAGAACCATGCACATCACTAACTGGTCAAAAGGTTTGCCGCCTCAGTAGAACCATGCACATCACAAACTGGTCAAAAGGTTTGCTGCCTCAGTAGAACCCTGCACATCACAAACTGGTCGACCAAATCACACTTGGTTTGTGTACAGCATTATCTACAGCCTTCCAGATTGCCTCCCGTTTCTTCTAAACCTAATCTGTGAGGACATTTGAATCAGTGAAAGAGAACTATTGTTGTGGGTGTTCCTCTTTGTACAGTATGTTAAATAACTACCGGTAAATAGGTTTGCCTATCATCACTATCCTGAATACCCTCTCATTTCTTCCCTCTTTACAGATTATCGTCAATATGCTCTCTTCCCAACCTTCCTCCTTTTTTTCCCTGTCCTGTTTTTCCTGTGTTGAGGCTCAGAGCCGTGAGCTCCCCAAAGCCCAGAGGTTGCTGTCTCGGCGTACTCAGCACAACAACAGGTCTCACTGCATCAGCAGTGCACACAGTGACAAAGGCCAAAAAATAGAGGCTAATCATACTTTATTGTACATATATTAGGCTGATGTTTTAAAGAGCGTGTGATATGTTTACGGAGGGGGAAAAAAACATATCTTTAGCAAACAAGAAAATGCATTTTCAGGTCAGGACACCATTTTTGAGCGGTGCTAGCCATTCCTATAGACAGCAATGTGTGTCCATAATGTCTGTCTGTCTGAGTACGGAAATAGCGTTTGTTGACTTAAGTGTCACTGCAATCACACACATTATTTATCAGCTTCAATGTCAGTGTTCCAGTTAGATTTGTCTGCTCATTTCTTTTGTTCCATCACTGCCAATTTAACTGCTGATTGGACACAATTTATATCCCAAATTGAAAATGTAGATGAATTCTTTTCGTAGAAACCGGGGTCAGAATACATTTTCGACTTAAACTGTTATTCGTCTATATAGTACTCAATCAGAGAATGCTTGGATACAGAAAGCTTGAATAGGCACCCATGAAAACAAAGGTGCCCATCAAAGAAAATAAATGAACACAACTGCCTTCCCACAGCAGTGGTCTAGTGTCTGCGACAATACCAGTTTATTCATGTGTGTGGCAGTAAAAACGATTCCTCCGTCCCACACTATCCCACACTATTCATGAATTAGCCTACATACCGTACCACAACAATGTGCTGAGTGCAGTAAAGCTGACTTACTGAGAGTTGTAGGTGGGTTGAAGAGTCGATGCTCCCGGCAGTAACCTAGAACACACACATAGAGATGGTATCACACGTACAAATCAGATGAGAAGACACAAACAGGTCACGCCTGGATCACCTGCTACTCTCTCCCTTTTACTGTACTTCAGCTTGCTACAGTAAGTTGCTTCTAGATGTGCAGCCTGCCTCTGTAAAGATAACACCATTAAGCCCTTTCAATCTGGTGTCCCTAAAAATAAATATTTCAAAAATAGAAAACAGCAGATCTATTATTTCAACACGTTGCAAGGCATTGTAAAATTGTAGATCTCCTAATTTTAGATATGCATTGTACGATGAATATGGCTTAAGCGATTAAAACCCCACTCATGGCCTCATTTCTGTATTCCTTGGGAATACTGAGAGTATCACTAGATCTGAGTGTATACTGTAAGATATCTACAACATCCAAGAATTGACTGGGAAAGCTAGAGAACATTAAAGAAAATCTTTGAAACCAACTGAGTGGCTGCATGAATTATTGGTCATTAGAGAGAAAGAGAACTCTCTCACACACACACACACACACACACACACACACACACACACACACACACACACACACACACACACACACACACACACACACACACACACACACACACACACACACACACACACACACACGCTGTGCATACATGCACGCACGCACGCATACTCTATCTTTCTCACAGTCAAAAGTCACAAAATCACACCACAATATGACTCGTGAATTATTGCTTTCATTAAAAAGAACGCAGCCAGCCTCTGTAATCAATCAGTCCAGTAGGCTTGCATGTCTCACCCTAGCTGAAACACTGAAGTAGAGGAGAGGAGAGGATGTGTGTACTAGTACTGTGTACAAGAGCAGAAAATGGTCAAACAAATTGGCATGAACAGCTGCTTGTTTATGTTTACTGCTACAAAATGTAATGAGAAAAGAGAAAGGACATGGTTTAGAGGTGGTTATGAAGTGGACAGGGAGTGAGAATAGAGGACAGAGGCAGAGAAACATTTCACCAGCTGCACACAGTAAAATCCACTGTGCGGTGTACAAGTGTATAGTGTCTTTATTTGGTTCCATTTGTACACTCTCTGAGTTACAAGAGGATACATTGACACTACGATAATTCCAAAATATCACTGAACATCGGTGCAATGGTTACTACTGCACCTAGTGTAATGGTAGGGCACATTTCTATACCCAGGATTTTGCAGTGCTGGACGGACGCATCTAAGCCACGGCCACTACAAGTGACATCCCATCCTCATACTGTAGCCCCATGCGTGACTCGAGGTTGCTGTCTCTGCTCAATGGAGAGATCAGATAAGACAAAGTCACACCAGCAGAGCGAACACATAGCCATGTATTCCTTTAATGGCTCCATTACAAAGGCCCAAGTGATTGTGACGGTGGATTGATGGAGGCGAGGGGGTCAAAGCAACCATAACAGCGAGAGTGATGCATGGAGTTCCATTCTGTCAGTGTAGCAATCTGGAAGGTCTGCTGAGGTGGCGTTATCTATATATAATCTGTATCTGCTAAATCAGACACCATTAGGCAGGCACACACAGCTGCTATTGTAGAAAGCTCTTCTATCAAGCCAAGGTAGAATCATGCAGCTGCTTCAACAAGGTGAAACAGGATATAGTTATAACCACTTTAACCCTGACATTCCTAATTTGGGCATGTCATCATAGCGAAAATATTAATATTTTGTACTTTTGGCTATTTTTGAAAAAATAGTGTTACTGCGATATATCAGCGTTGGTTATTGAATACATTTCGCTTTAACACATACACATAGATCCAAGAAAAAGCTTCAACGAGTGCAGCAATAGTGCAGATTTTATCCCCCGGGTTCCGCCCACACGTTAGAGGAGCGAAGTAAAGAGGGGAGTAAAACGGCCTTTTTGAACAGCTAGTCAGCAGCAGTGGCTGACTCAGTGTCCCTGGGGAACTGAGAGCTCAGCAGAGATGGGAAGGAGAGAAGTGCCTGTGCTTTCTACTACAGAGAAGATTAAGAAGCACGCTCCCTGTTGGGGAGCGGCGTCTTTTCAGCACGCACACAGTGCATCCTCGATATGGAAAATTAGTGAATTCTCCGTGGCTTGCTTTAGTTTTGTCAGCTTTCTCAAGAGCACCCAATGATTTACTTTTTTACTTTCTCCCCCCGAGCAGCAGTGTTCGCTTCAGGAACGTGAAGTCGACTTGTGAACGCAGACGCACGCACGCACGCACGCACGCACGCACGCACGCACGCACGCACGCACACACGCACACAAACACACACACACACACACACACACAAATACTTTCAAGGAAAGTCTGTCTTCGTTCAAATGCTGCGATGTTTCACCTCACCCTCCTCCTTGCCTATGGCCCGGAGGCTCACTTCCTGATTCCCATCTGTAACACTGCAGTACACTGCAGCGCTACAGTCTCATACACACACAACACGACTTAATCCGTCTTTACGTACACAGTAAGATCCTGTTCATTTAACTGTAAAAAGGGAATCCTCGGTTTTGCATAACAGTACAGTGAGGAGCTCGTAGACAAGATGCCATCTTCAACTTTAATTCCTTATAATCTCTCAACAGTGATAGGCTATAAGCTTCTTCTTTTCTTTCATTTTTCTTTTACCCCCACAGATGAAACATCCACATTTCTGTTTTTGATGGCAGGACATATTTCGAGATTCTGAATAAAAGCAGAATGACAGTAATCGACTCCGGCCTCAGCTGTCCTGCTAGAGGACCTGGTAGACAGCTCTGTGATGATAAGAGTGACCCGCTGACATTCACACACATTCTGTCTCTCTCTATTTCTCTCAAACTCACACCTGCAGTGCAACCTTCTCATAGCATCCCAGCTCAGCAGAGTTCAGATCCAAGACTAGGCTATACCACTGCAGTTAAGATCAGACGGCTCCTCTTTTCAAGTAGGTGAATGAGGGTCATCCCTAAACCCTCACTCTGCATTTTATTTCCGAGTGTAAAACATACTTCAACATGTACACATATACTGTATGAGTAGTAGCGTTAGTCTGACGACTGACGTCCCAATAATCCGACACCCATAAATCCGACTACCCAATATTCCGACCATAGGCGAGCCCCATACTAACCCTATCCCCAAACCCTAACTAACCCTAACCCGACCATAGACGAGCCCCATACTAACCCTATCCCCAAACCCTAACTAACCCTAACCCGACCATAGACGAGCCCCATACTAACCCTATCCCCAAACCCTAACTAACCCTAACCCGACCATAGACGAGCCCCATACTAACCCTATCCCCAAACCCTAACTAACCCTAACCGCATACTAACCCTATCCCCAAACCCTAACTAACCCTAACCGCACGCGGAAGCCACGGGTGAGGCTTAACCGGCTACGTAGTCAGACAAACGGGATGTCGGACTAACTCGTGCACCCCAGAGTGGCTCAGAGCCTGACGACTAAAAAGTCTAATATCTCCCCTGGTCATGGCAGGGTGGAGCTAGAGGATATGGCTTTAACATCGTTTCTCATACAGGAGAGTTACATTGGTGCCGTAACCCAGATCTTACCATATTGTCCCCTGAGATGTAGTGGAGTAGAAGTATAAAATATTGAAAAATTGTAAAGTAATTGTAAATTAAAAGGACCCCAAAATTGTACTTAAGACAAGTACAGTACTTGAGTAAATGTAGTGCATGCTTACTCATGTCGTGCATGTTTACTCTCCATCACTGCATGCACAGCAAAGAGCCCAGACAACAGCCTGAATAATTACCAGCATATCCAAAGTATTCCATGAGGAAGCTTATATTAGAGTAATTAGAGTAAAATCTTATATTAGTATTGGTAAAAGAATATGATGTTAACATGGCGGCTCAAAAAAAACGACCTTTGCAATGTGTTAGACCCCTGGGAGATGGATTGCTGAGGTGGAGCATCACACCCACAGGCAGGTACAACAAGTATTTACCACATGCCGTGCTATACATCTGCTGAGTTGCTGGTGCCAGGGATCAAACCCAAAACCTTGCAATTGAAAGGTGAGAGCTCTATTGACTGAGCTACCCGGCCACACTTAACATTAATGGCAAAAAGCAGCACAATATGTACAATTTGTTGTTAAAATATGAAATAATCCATCCCTTGCTTAAAATTAAATTGTCAATAAAAGTCAAAATATTGGACCGTAGTGTCCACTGACCTTATGCTTACTGTAGTCAATATGCTCCACTGGGCTTTAGCTTTATATAACATGCAAGTTATTATATAACAGTAACAGCAGTTTGGCCCATACCTAACAGCCCATAACACGGTGAGTCACAGAGATGTACAGAAAGGACAGACCCCTGCTGAGTGTGGCCTTAATGTGCCACTGAGGCAGTTCTGAATAAAACAGTGTAACATAAGGATTATAAATGTCAGTCAGTTCTGACTTGAGGCTATTAAATTATTGTAGATGTTTGAGGTGGACTTAAGAATGGCAGAATTGCACAAATGTTTAAAATCTAGCTATATCTTTCTTACAATAATTTATAATAAATTGTAGGCACATATAATATCTATGAATATATTGAATAATAATGTTGGTATCCCCAGCTGTCTCTATTGTACTTGTACCCTATTCTGTAGTCTATGTTGCATCCCTTATCCTTATCTCTCACTTGACTCTTTCCCTGCTTAAAGCTACCATCTGATTTCTGCATCCACCCCATCACTCAACTGATTGACAATTATGTGTTCTGTCAGACAAGACACATGAGTGGCTGTATAATGGCCCACAACTGGCCCTTCAAAAGCACTCAGCTCGAGCTTGGCCTGGCATGTCTGAATGCCACCAGAAGCTCTGCATTTTACCTGGTACCATATTGACCTATGTGGACATTGGTGTTTGTAGTGAGAAACAACAATTTACCATATACGTCCAGGCAGAGGATTCGAGGAACACCACTGACTGCAGCGACAGCAGCAGGTAAGGCTCTCAACACATTTAAATGCTAATGTTATGCCGTTCTTCACAGGAATTCGATGGCTAATAAGCTAGCTTGCTGAATTTTCTGGGCATAAGTACCAGTGACATAAGTGAGGAGGGCAGCCGAGTCATCCTGTTACCCGCAACCCAGCAGGAGGGCTGGAAATGAATGGGAAGATCAGGTTTATGCATCAACACACTTGCATTCATTGCTCGCACATAGACCTGACAATTAATAACAAATAAAAACAGCAAAACAAGCCAATTATTGATGAAGCATTCCTAAAAAACTGGTGATTTTAGATTATCACACAAATGTTGCTCCTGTTCTGCAGCACCATGAACCATGAACAGAGCAACATACAAACAGCAGACAAAGACATCGGGCTCTATCTTGCGCCACCCTTATCCCTTATCCCTAAACTTATTTCCCATTTTTTTACTATTTTGAAAAACATTTAAAAATAGTTCAACTAACCGATCTACATCGAGACATTGTGAGCTTGTAGATCGGCTATTTGAACTATTTTAAAAGGTTTTTTTAAACAGTAAAAAATGGCAAATAAGTTTAGGGATAAGGATTAAGGGGTGGCGCAAGGTATGGCCCTCCCTCTGCTAAACAGCTCACACAAACAGCTGGCTGTTCATTCAGTTACACAAAACGGGTACAGGCTTTAGTTTAGACATACTATTGGTCCGACTGTCATTAGACCGACAACCTACGTACCTCAAACCCTAACGAACCCTAACCGCAAGCACGGAGCAGCGCATGTCCGACTGCATGTCCGACCGTTGTTTCCGCATGTCGGTTCGTTGGTGTGTCTAATCTGTGTGTGCATCCCAACAAAACAGATGTCACATGAAAAAACTAAAAATCAGACCCGTCTGAACTGAGTGGTGCTTTGTGTGTGTGTGTGGTTCTGTGCCAAGTTGTCCAGGTAGCCACATGTCCCTAGGTGCCCAGTTGTCCAGGTACAGTGTGTGTGTGGACCTTATGAATACTGGGCGACCAGTCACGTCAGACTATTGGCATGTCCAGAAATTGGCATGGCGGACTATTTGGGTGCTGGAACTGTACCGCCTCTCATCATGCACCTGTGCACAGTGTGAAGATCAACAGCACCACTTTGTCACCTGTTGGTACCCTAAACCGAATCCATTCCCTATCCCTATGCCCCATATAGTGCACTACTTTGGGGTTCCGCCATTTTGTTTCAGTGTCCGGATGTGTAGTGAGCAATTTTGCACCCTAATGTAGTGGACTGAAGTATCCCACAATGCACCGGGAATTGTAGGGACCATCCGATGGTCACTGCATTGCCGCAGCGAAGCAAATCTACCCCATAATGCATTGCGCAAGCTCGCTCTTGAGCACACATGCACGCGTTTGCGCATGTGCACTGCTTCTGCATGCATGTACTCCAACTCAGATGAGGCAGACGTTGAACCGGCGAAAGAAATCAACACGTACAAATGTACATTTTAAACGTTTGTTTCCCCCTCTCTTTTCTTCCCTGGCGCATCTCGAAGCTGAAGATCTCGAGACAAATGATCTGTGCATTTATTTGCAATTGTTTTGATTTGATTTGATTTATAATAAAGCAAGTGTATTCATTTGCAATAGTATTACTAATCTGATGCAGCGGTGGCCGAACGGATTGCGGAGTGGTCTTGATACCGGAAGGTCGCCAGTTCGAATCAGCGGTCCGACAGGTTAAAATTACCACCGCTGAAGTGCCCTTGAACAAGGCATTGAACCACTACGATGAAATGTTCTATGAGCAGGGCCTGGCTGGAAACAAGTTCTTGAGCTTAGCCCAGATACCCTGGGTAAATATAGTAATCATTTCATTTAATTTCATGCATTGTATCACTAGGACAGGAATCAGTTGCTGTATAGATTAGAACATATTTGCGAGAATAACCTATTTTATCACAAACGTAGGCTACCTGCATGTGAGACAAATTAATTGTGTCACCAACATTTATTTATTATTCATTAATTCCTGCCATGAATAAAAAAAACTATTATTTAACATTATTATTTCATTGAATTGCGATAAATACATAAAAACCTAAGGCCTATAGAAATGTATTGGGCTGCTTTTTCTGTTAACACCAATTGAAGTTCCGTACGCCTACAAAACAAAATCACAAAACATCACACCAAAAAGCCAACAGTAAGAATTCAGAAAATGTGATGGATTTCACAAATTGATGAGTTATTGACCCACTGCATCCAAATGTTTTGCACACACGAGAGATGCAGAGCCTGTCAAGCCTCTGCATCTATCGCAGATCTGTTCACACCCCATCCAGTCACCTACTCTAGTCTATATCGATTCCCTGTAGGTGCACAACATCACTGATGCCTTTATATAGAATGGCAGGGGACTCTGGAGACTCATTCCTACCACTCAACATGCTTTTGAGGGCTGTAAGAGTTGATGTAGACATGAGGAGAGTGACATTAGAGGAGAGCTCCCCTTTTCTCATGCACGCACGCACGCACGCGCACAAACGCACGCGCACGCACACACGCAGTCGCACACGCACAGCCGCACACACACACACACACACACACACACACACACACACACACACACACACACACACACACACACACACACACACACACACACACACACACACACACACACACTCTCACCTCCAGAGCCATATGCTTAAGAGTTCTCAACTGAAAGATTATTCACATGTATCCTTTTAGATTTAGAAGGTAAATACCAAAATATATCACCAGAAACTATACTGCACCATACCATAACTATCAACAAATATGGATCTCATTTGGGCTTCCCAGCCTGCATTCCAGCTTGCTCACCAGTCAATCAGGCTTGGGTTTGTAGGCCTCCGGCCTGTCAGTCCAGCACCAGCCGGCCTACGCTGACATGGCTTCGGCCCAAGGGGGCGTCATCGCCATGGCTTCCAACACCACCATTGCTCCCAGCTGCCACGTGCCATGTCACGTCCGACCAACATTACTGTCTGTGTGATGATCCATGCTGGGACTTACTTATCCACTTGCTGTTAAAACGTTAATATAAAAGGTCAAATGCAATGACGTGACATGATATACAAGCATCTCTCCTTTCAGTGGCATCACGCCATCTGCTGGGCCATTTGTGCCATATCTATGATTTGTCATGTACACATGTTTCTTTCCTTCCAGGGAGCAACATGGAGTCCACCGTAGCGTCCTAATAGTCCTTGAACGAGAGGAGGAAGTAAAGCTGCGTCGCTGCCGGTCGCTGCCACTCAAGTGACTACTGGCCAATCAAATCACGTCTTTTTTTCCGGGATCTTCCGTTTAGAAGAAGAGGGAGTCGCGCCTCTGATTGGCCTACCGAACGTCCCCCTTCCGTTATTCTGTTTTGCCTCCGCTATGCTTCGCAAGGAATCTCGGGAAAGATTGCCAATATCGCCTCCATGTTCCTTCCATTGCGATAGACGCCCCAGAGCCGGAAGAGGCGTCTACGTTTATATGCCTATGGTCAAGTACTGTGATCAGCCTAGTTTCCACCTTGTCCTGTTAGTTCCCCAGCCTATCCCAGTGTTGATTATAAGTTATTTCACCTGTACCCTGTTATCCCTGTGTGTATGTAATATACTCCCCTGTTTTTTCAGTTCCTTGTGAGATCTTTGTTGGATTGTCATAGTAAGTGTTCTGTTCCATTTTGAGTCTTTGATAATACATTTGAGCTCCTCTGCCTCTCTGTCCTAGCCTGGATCCAGCCCAAAGACCCCGCCCAGGCTATCTCTGTCCTGCATTTGGGTCCTACCCTCTTGACTCACCGTGAGTCACGTGCACCTAGAGAATTAGAAAAGTGGGGGTGGGGTTCTTCCATGGCCTACTGAGAGTGAATGCAAGGTTTCAGACTGATCAGTCCAGGCTCCAGCGGCTCACAGACAGACTCACAGACAGGGGCGAAAACATAATCCCTGCCCCTGGCCATTCTGGGCTGGCGGAGATAATGAGAGCTGCTGAATCTGTAGTCAGTCAGTGAAACGATTATCCTCACAACGCTGCCTCGCTTTGGATGTTTATCAAGTTCATGTGGGTTGGAATTGGAAACTATTTTCCCTTAGGATGAATAGCCATTGGCCTTCCGTTTGTTAACTAGTTAAACAGGTGAAACCAAGCATGGGCAAGCTCATTCCCCACTGCGTCCCTTTGCCTCTTCCATTAGAGTCCAATTTAGAATCCTCCTGCTGCTGCAGCATGAATAAGACCTCAGCAGGCTGCAGGGATACTGTCTGTCCTTCAGCACAGGGTGGCATGCATAAAACCCCAGCCTCCTTTATGTGGCTGAGGTGAAGGAAAGAAAAGATGGGAAAGACAAGGGGACACAGTGAAGGGACGTAGAGAAGGACCAAAAAACGAAAGAGGATCTAAAATGAGAGGGAGAGAAAATGTCACATGGGCACCTCGGCTTGAGGTGTGTCTCCACTCTCCATAGAGCAGAACAGTCCACGGGATGGTCCATCCTCCATGGCCTTATACCTTCCCATCATAGGCCCCTGGGGGCTCCTCAGTTTCCCTATAACCATGCATCACTCTCCTCTGTCTGTCTGCCTGGCCTCATCCTCTATTACAACCTTGGTCATCACTCTCGGCCACATATTGTTCTCTCTCCCCTATTTCCAAGGCCCATACTTCCCACCTATGGAATTATGCCAAACGTCATACCGTAACATAGTTTCAGTTTTCAGTTAGGTTAGCAAAACCCTGGTATATTCCCTTGTGTTCTTCTGTGTGTGCCCCTTCTGCTTCTTTTTACACTATCGTACTGTCTGTCTTTGCCGTTGTACTCCCCTTAAATAGATCATCCAGAGGCCTATACGTTAACAGCAGCAGGCCACCAATTCGATTCACTGTTAAAAGGGTTTAGTTGTGTCTTGAATAATTCGTGTGGTTTGGGCTTTAGAGATATCAACAAGCATGCCGTGTAAACATAATGCCAACATATGGGGTTACCGTGATCTTACTGATAAGTGGAACATTTAAAACCTTGTATGATTTAATGTACTGTAGTGAGTCTATAGGGATTTAAGATGAAAATCAGTGAGTCAGGACTGATGACACACGTATCTGCCTGTTCCCTGCTCCCACTCAACAATACACTAACAGACCGACAGACCGACCGACAGACAGACAGACATGAGGCCTGCCACTACTGTCCTTTTCTATGGCTACTACTGGAACAGAGTGGTACTCAGCAGACAATGAGCAACACAACACAGTCACAAATGACGGATCCATCGGATATAGACATTTGTGCCATCAGTTCACAAATACTAAGAGAACACGTCACTTACAGAATTAATATATAATAATGTAAACAGGTGTGATGGTGTGGAACATTAGTTACAGTCTTGCATAAGTTGGCCAGGAGGAGGCAGTTTAGAAACCAGGATTACTGCATGTTTTTTGTGAGGGTATACCTACTCTAGGGCTAGGAGACATGGGGAGAACATGCAAACTCCACACAGAAAGGCCCTTTCGCCAACCCCACCTCAGGTATGGGCACTGATGATGCGGAGGAGAGAACACGCCCCCAGCGGGAATCGAACCCAGGACCTTCTATCTTACTTTCTTCTGCTGTGTCTTTAAAATCATAGTGAACCAACAGTGCAACGCCCCGAGCTGGAATCAAACACGGCACGATTTTGATATAATCTTACGTTACACAGTATGACTTTAATTATTTTTTGCTATTGTTGCTACAATGTTGGCGAGCCAAAACCAAACAATTTTACTCTTGTTTATCAGTATAGGAGATGTAATGAAAATCTCACACACTCTCAAACCCTCAAATAATTTGCATCAATATGAGGGAATTAGATGTATTTTATAATTTCACAATAAAAAAAATCGACATTGGGGTTCAATGGCATTGAATCCATGGACACATATTTTGTGAACTCATCATTACTCATACCAGGGTTAGTCAAGATGACATCACATCAGTATAATTTCCACAGCTCAATGAGACTGGTGTTCATTAAAAAGAATGATGCATGTAATGAAAGTATTATCATTAAAAAGGTGTCTATGTGAATGTCTGTGTATGCCCTATCCATGAAACACACCATGGGCCCGTTTTAGCATAGTTATCTACTAGCCGCATATAATATATACCATTGCCATGGACAAGAAACCTCCTCAAATTGTTACACAACATAGGCTACAATACAACATTTCGTGCTCTCCGAGCGAGTTCGAACCAGAGCAGCTGTAGGCAAACCTCGCCAACATTTATAGTAGGGACTCATTTCAGCTCCATATGACCGCATCAGTGATGCTGTGGTGGTTGGATCAGCATCAGTCAGTTGCCTTGAAAGCATCATCTGAGCAGAACGGGCTTCATCTGGTGGTGGTGGTAACTGTTATATAAAAATGTTAAAGCGATATCTTACCTAGAGAAGCACATATGCTGATCAAGTCACGTCCTTCCAATTTTTCAGATGACGCTGTCGCTGTTTATCATGCTGCTGATGATGATACGGTTTCGCGCATCACTCCCTCTGCATCTCGTCGAGGGAGAGCTGGCCGAATGAATACCCAGGAATCTGAACACGCACAGTAGAGAGCAGAGAGAAGGGCCGCCCCGGAACGTGTATAATAAAGCCCCTACTGCAGTTGTCTGATAAAGGCCAACTGTGGACTGGCTGGAAACAGAAGTGTAAACCCCACCCGAGTGACCCGATCAATGTAGTTTATATAGGGCTGACCCGACCCTCTGCCATGAAAGACGGACTATCGTGGTTGTTCATTAGGCATAGGGGCCTGGGCTGGGCTACATTAGATTTCTCTCTGTAACCATGGGGGTATTAAACCTGTAGTCTATGTTGCAACACTATGTGCGCCTGTATTTCTGTAAGATTCAATCTGGCACAGTCACTCACATTATCCATAAAAATCCTAAAAATCACACCCGTGTGAAGTGAGGGGCGCTCTTATCATCTTAACATTAAACCTGTATATAGCCCCTCAAAAATATTATATAATATAAAATATTACCTAACATTATATTAAATATATATATCCCTTGATTAAACAGCTGTCTAGATAGCCTAACCTGTGATATCATATTGACATATAGGCCTAGCCTATGACTTCGACACAACATATATTTATATAATTCATGAGTTTCAAATGTAGTGTAGTGTAATGTACACCAAACAGGTGTTGCAAACCAAATTAATTAGTTCTACGCCAATCAGACTGTTCAGACAAATTGAAACACCTGCATGTTGGTTCCCAACATGGTAGGTGTAGGACTAGTTTGAAACTCATGAATATAAATGTATAGATCATTGCTTAGTTTATATGCTGCTGATTACATTATTTGATAGATAAAAAAATATATATAACAGTGACAAAATTAAAATCCATAGGCTAGATCTTAACTGATAAATGCCTAACTTCACGTCACCATACTTTCCAGGAAATGCCTAATATGAATAGAAGGATATACTGCAGCCTCAACTCACCTCTGTGCTACATTAAAAGGCAGTAAAATATTCAGTTCACTTGAATTGTGACACACTGAGAATGTCAGTCCTGTGTCACAATACTCATGAGGCCTAGTAGTGAAATTGTACACTTCAATTGTACAAATTATGTAAAAACAAAACAAAAACATTCTGGTATATTTTTCAGTTTGATATTTTCATTGGCTAATAAAAGGTAAGTTAGGCTTCTGTAGAACTTTATTGATCTCTGCAGGGAAATTTGGCAGTGGCAAAACTATGGATTCATTGCACATGGAATGTGCCTTGCTGTGCTTGGCTAATACTCATCTATTTATCTTACAGAACTGTAGAAAGAGACTGCAGTGAACAAATAATGGCCAAGTTGATGTTGCAGTCAGCTTGTCTGTCAAATGTAATTTTGAATAATGCTGAAGGCTGTGGATTGATTATGGCAATTAAGAGTGTTCCACATTGCTATTTTTGCTCAGTCAAATTCATAGCAGCCTGGAGAACAAGGTAGAGGTGATAGCAGCACCCTGCATTAATCCAAATAAAACACACACTTCCTTGCATTACACTACCTTTTAATTAGAGTAAAACAATTTAACATAAACAAATTTGTGTTCTGTCCAGCCCAAAACAGCATTCCAAACAATGGAACATGGGGGGGGGGGGGGGGATTACTGTAGGTATCGAAGGTGATGTTTTCTTTAACTATTTAGGGCTGCATTTGTACACTCAAAAATCACACCCATGTGAAGTGAGGGGCACTAATATATTAAAGTAACTCATGTTTCTATGATTAGGTGATGTAATGATGTAAAACAAACGGTGTCAAAACTAACATTAAATTATCTTTGTAAATGGCACCCCTCAAAAATCCCATAAACAATACATTATATTTCTCATTCAGTGACCTTTTATCATTGGGACCAAAATATAATCTAGGACGGCACTCTACAGATGACTACCGCAGAACAGTAGGGTTCGACACACAAATGTTTGAGAAGATGCAATTACAATGAGTCAACATTCAGTCGCAGTCACATGTGCAGTATATGTTCCCTATATGTTTTTTTTCCTTTTCTGCCTTTACTTATAGCATCAAGTGAAGACCGACAGGAAAGAGGGAGAGCGGAGAAGGGTAGAGACACGCAGCAAAGGTCACCACGAACGGGACCCGAACATGCGACGCCAACCCGTTTTAAGTCCAATTCAAGCAGGGAATATAAAAGTAGGAAAATATAATATATAAAAGCATGCCTGAATTTCTTTCATCTTTTAAAAAAAGGAAAGGTGACTTTGGGACAATGAAATTCATAGACATTTGTATTTATTCACAACAAACAGGCAAAGGCAAAAAAAGAAAACGAGTGGCTGTAGTATGAACAGACTTTGTCCATGCCCCATCTCTGAAATGCAAAGATAAGCCAATTACAAACTAAATTGAAATGAGTTACTGTACTGGAGGAGGAGGAATGGTGATTTGAATTAATGACTCAGTAACACCACAGAGTTGAGCAGACAAAGTAGAGCTTAGGCCTCTTCAAGCTCAACAAGTACACCATCACAGTCTTTTGGGTGGAGAAACATGACTGGTTTCCCATGAGCACCTATTCGGGGTTCTGGTGACAGCATTCTGATGTTCCTGGCCTTCAGGTCAACTATTGCAGCATTGATGTCATCAACCTATAACCACAGGACATAGACAATTGCTATAATGAATCACCTTAATCATAAATAATCCAATTATCAACTTAACACTGTTGAAAAACGTTTGGCTAATGGGACTTTGAAATGTATGTGATTATGGACATTTCTAGTCATGTCTAGAAATATGTAAACACAGTCCACCCAAGTCACACATCCAAGTGCATTTCACTTGAGCTCACCTCAATACAAATGTGGTGCATCCCTCCCGCCTTATTCTTCTGTAGGAAACCAGCGATTGGACTCTTCTCTCCCAGGGGGTGAAGAAGTTCTAGTTTGGTATTACCCAGCTCCACAAACACTGTGTAGACTCCATGCTCTGGCAGGGGCACCTTGTCACTAACTGTTGCCCCCAGGACATCCCGGTAGAGAGCGGTGGCCTTTTCCATGTCTGGGACAGCAATGGCAATGTGGTTCAGTCTCCCGACCTTCCATAGTGGACCAGGAATGCCCTGCTGGAGGGATGCTGTGGTTGAATGTCTTCTTAGGAGTGTGTGGCGAGTGCACCTAGAAAGCCCTGAAACTACAGTAGAGTGCAGTTTCGTGAGATCGTTTTTCTAATGCAACACAGATTGATAAGAAATAATTCATAGGTACATATGCAAACTGTGTTCAATACTTCTATCTGTGAGAGAGAGGCTGTGTCATGTCTATGCTCTGAACTATATTAAGAACAAGAATGCCTATCATCGCACTGACCATTTGATGACGTGCACCACACAACCCACACACTGACCATTGCCTAGCATGTCGTCTTTTGATTGATTGATTGAAAAATGTATTAACAGTTTGCAGAATTACAGTACATTTCAAGCACAAACTCAATACAAAGGCTGTTAACTGTGAGTGGACGACCCAATTAAGCATTACACTTGTTTCCAATAGGGTCCACAATGTTCAATTCATCAAAAACATTTAGAGACGTACAAATAGACACTTCTATATAGACAAAGGACAGAACAGGAATTCATCATAAAGGAGGTAAAAAGGGAAAAGAAACATATACAGTGAGGGAAAAAAGGGGTGGGCGGTGGGGGGATTCACGTTCAGCTCCGTTCATTTGTTTGTTTTCCTTGGAGGAGCTGCGTTGGGTCCCCAAGTCGGCTCCGTGGCCGTACCTTGAGTTGGCTGTGTGGCCGTGACCGTCTCTTGTGTTGTCCTTGTGTTGGGTCCCCAAGTCGGCTCCGTGGCCGTACCTTGAGTTGGCTGTGTGGCCGTGACAGTCTCTTGTGTTGTCCTTGCGTTGGGTCCCCAAGTCGGCTCAGTGGCCATACCTTGAGTTGGCTGTGTGGCCGCGACCGTCTTGTGTTGTCCTTGCGTCCGTGTTTGAGGGATTCCGATTTTACAGGGGCCAGTTTCGAATTGCAGCCGTCCGTAGGTGCCCTTTGAGAGCGGTTTTGAAGGAGTCAAGGGATTCGCATGTCTTAATGACTGTTGGTAGGGCGTTCCACATTTTGGTGGCATAGGAGCGAAAATAATTTAGTCCCTTGTTTGTGCCGAATCTGGGTTGTACATGGTTCGTTGTACTCCCTCTGGTGTTGTGGGTGTGGACTTCGTTAACATTAAGGAAGTATCTAGACAGGTACATGGGTATCTTGGTGGTGTATCGAATCTTGTGGACCAGACCCATTGCAAGATGCTGTACTCTGTCGTCGACCCTAAGCCATTCCAGCCTGTCGAAGTGGGCAGGGGTGAGGTGGGTTCGGGGGGCGAGGTCAAGTAGGAGCCTGACCAGTTTGTTTTGGGAAGTCTGGAGCCTGGTTTTAAGGGCCTTTGAGGTGCTGTGGTACCAGGAGGTGCATGCATAGTCAAAGAAACCCTGTACAAGGGCTCCTGTTAAGGTCTTCAAGGTTTTTTTGTCGACCAGTGAGGAGATCCTAACAAATTTGAGATGTGTATTAGCCAATCAGTTTAAAACCCAAAGTGATAGAGAGAGCTACATGTATTATTAGGGACATGAATATTTCTGTAAACATATGGCAGCTGTATAAAGAGTCAAAGACTTTAGCTCTCGAGAAAGAAGGAGGAATGGAGAGAGAGCGGAGTGAGAACATCACAGAGAGATAGACAGAGCTGGTTGTCTGGGACACCTTCCGGGGTCTTGGAATCTGTGCTACGGCTGTCACTCAATAAACTAAAGATGAACACCACTTCATTTCCCAAAATACTCATCAAATTGGTGTCACGACCAGGCAAAAACCGCGCACACACACACACACACACACACACGGTATTCAGAATCAGGTTTCCGAAAGAGGCTATGTATCAGGATGGAACAGCGTCTGATGCGACATGGTTCGGGGGAAATAATATAATCGCAAGGCATGGAACATATTTTACCATGTGCAATAAGTTTATATCAACAAGTACGTTACACGCGCGCATGATGTAACTGACATAGCAAACATAGTAGAAAGCAGACTTTCAGCCTTTATTCAATTATGTTAATATCTGATAATAAAACAAAAATAACTGAGCTGTGAGCTCAGCTGACGCTTGAGAACTTAATTGAATCGAACGGGGCATAAACACATCTGTTAAACCATGACACAAACACAAACCTACCTGCAACCTTCAGCACGGTGGACGCCATATTTCCAGCAGTACCCCGGAACCTTTTCACATTACGTAGAGTTCTGGGGGGACCTATTTACCCGAAACACACGTGTGCCCATGTGAGGGGAGCTGATTCAACGATGGCTACCGAAGATGTGCGAGCTATGCTGGAGGACTGTGCAAATAAATTAAATATAAAGACTCGTCACACAGAAAACTTCCTAGAGTAAGTTCAGCCGTGTTTACACTTTCTTAAAAATACATGTCTCAACATGTCTTGTTTTGAGAATGCTAGCATGCGTGATCACTGTGATAACTGGGTAGCTAGCAGGCTAGCACAGCATGCACACTGTTGTCAGTAAACTCAACTGTGTGATAACAAAACTTGTGCTGCCCGATAAAGGTGGCTAACTGGGATTAAAATGTCGGCGGTGTATTGAAGTTTGAACAACACACTGTCAAATCAACACATACACTGTGCGTGTCAACTCTTTACAGTAGAAATAATATAACCAATGGTCCTGTTGAGTTAAAAATCATTAGGGTCAATTTTGTTCCATTGTGAGTTAAATAAACACTGAAAATGTCCCGGTGTAGCAATAGCAACCTCAGAGGCTCAGACCCTGTTGATATCACTCAAATGATCCGATTGTTACACTGACTGACTGTCACAATGTTGTTTTCTTTTTCCCCAGACTTCAAGATGATGTGGCAGCAGACTTTACGTTGCTCACAAAGGTTCTATATGACTTCCACAAGGGGCAGGAGCCCGGGGATTGTAAAAGCAGCCCCTTGGAGCAGTTGGTGGTGGAGGACTTTGATGAGGAGCAGATCTGGCAGGAGCTGGAATTGCAGAACACTGCTGTGCTGAGACATTTTGAGACTGTGGTCAATGACATTATCTCAGATGATGCATTGACTATCCTGGAGGAGGAAAAAGATGAGGACAACATTGATGAGGAAATGGCGGAGGATATTGGTGAAGAGGAGGAGGAGGAGCCACACAAGAAGCCTAAGAAACAGTGTGAGGATGGGGAAGGGGATTTCACAGATGAGGATTCTGATTTAGATTTTGACGTGGACGCTTTGGAAAAACGAGAGAAGCTAAGGAAACGGGCTGTAGGCAAGGCCTCTAAGGCAGCGGGAGTGCCCTCTGAGGTTGATGACAAGTTCTTCAAGCTGTCAGAGATGGAATCCTTTCTGGATGATATGGACAAGCAGGAAGGGAAGGAGGGGGTGGAAGACATAGACTATTTTCAGGACTTACCCTCGGATGATGACGATGATCTTGACCTAGATGAAGACGTTTCTTTTAAAAAACAGAAGAAACACGGAGCTGTAAGTCAAGTCATTTCTTGCCATTATGTAACACATAAAAGTATTAAACACATTTGAAAATCTTGAAGATCTACCAGCTCACAACAGATTTTTTAATGAGACTTTAGTAGTTAATTGAATTACTACTATACAAAAATACTTAAACAAATTGGTAATAAATCAGTATAGTATATATTTGTATTGTAATGTATATATTTGTATTGTAAAGTAGCAGAAATAGTGACACAGTGTGTAGCAGGATACATGTTAATTCCAATTTATTGCAGCTGAAGAGTTCCCGGAATCTCAAGTACAAAGACTTCTTCGATGCTGTGGAAGGTGAATCTGGTAAAGCAGACCACCAGTCAGAAGACGAGGATGACAGCATGGATGGCATGCAGGAAGACCCTGAAGAGGAAGATGAGGATGATGAAGATGAGTAAGTGAAATATAATTAAATTAAGTAATGTAAATTGATATTTGATGCCAGCTAATGTGCATTTATTCTGTACCAGGGACACAATTAAGGAGAAAGAGATGAGACAGAAAAAAGTGACCTTTAACCTTTCTGGAGAAGAGGAGAGTGAGGGAGAAGAGAGTGAGGGAGAAGACATCGAAGACATTTTAGGAAAGAAGGAACCAAACTCAGAAAAGTCTGCATACAAGTCATCATTTGAGAAACGACAAGAAAAGGTATCCTAACTTGTCCTTTTCATTATGTTATTGTATTTTTATTTCCTCTATGTTGAATTCACTTTTTTACATTTGCACTGTTTGCTGTGTTTATGGTCTGGTCATGGTATAGCAGTGTTACTAGTTTACACTAAGTTTTATGTTAAATGTTGTCACTTACTGACTAGGCCTTGATAACATGTGTCATATCAACTAGCTATCATACATTCTCTGATTCCTGCGTTCAGATGAAAGAGAAGATCCAAGAGTTGGAGAAGTCAGCGCTTGGAGAGAAACCATGGCAGTTGTCTGGAGAGGCGACAGCTCAGACTCGTCCAGAGAACAGCATGCTTGAGGAAGATGTGCAGTTTGATCAGGCATCCAGGCTGGGTAGGTGTGGCAATGCTATGTGTTCCTCATGTTTGTGTGTACAAGAGACGGCAGCATTGATTACAAACCATTTTTGTGCTTTGTGTAGAAATCAGTAGTAATTTTGTTACTCTCTCCTAGCCCCTGCTGTCACAGAGGAAACTACACTACTGCTAGAGGATATTATCAAACAGAGAATAAAAGATCAGGTCAGTATATGGATCCTACATTACAATACTATATATTCTTTACACTTGGGAGTGTAAACATTGGACATTTAGTTCCTCAATATTAAAGGACAAATGACAGTTTCCATTCAAAGTTGTTTTCTGTGCATCAAGATAACCCGTCTGTTTGCCATGCACATTGGTATAAAACCAGTCACTATCACCACACATGACGGAGCAGATGAATCACACGGTCATGTCAGGCTCTCGGAGTGTGTGTGGGTATGGCTGATTTAGGGGACAGTCAGTCACACATGGGTGATGGCAGGGGAGTTGCTAACAAATGCTGAGGCGTCAAACTGTCGTGTGTAGAGATTCTAACTCCATGCGACAGCATTTGAAGCACCACAACCGGAAGCTAACCTTGGCTCGCATAGAATGAATGTGACGTGAGTGTCGTGTATGATTGTGTGACCACAACCAGCCCAGAGTTGAAATAATTTAACTTAGGCTAGTTTTGTCTGCATAGATCGGCCTTAACCCACCCCAGCTTCCCATATTGATACTGTATCACAGCTCTTTGACATGTTTTGTTTCATCAGGTGTTTGATGATGTGGTGCGTAAGAATAAACCCAAAGAGGACGCGTTTGAATACAAGAAGAGGTTAACGTTGGACCATGAGAAGAGCAAGCTGAGCCTGGCACAGGTTTATGAGAAGGAGTACCTCAAGATGACACAGGTTTGTCTCCCTTTGTCCTCTTCTACCAGTGATTCACTCAGAGACAGGCTGATCTACAGTACTGCTCTGTGCCAAAAATTCACACACACACCAGATTTCATCTATTATACATTTGAAAAGGTGTCCCCAAGACAGGAACAAAAGGCACCAGCTACTACGTCACTGACACACTGCAACACACACTGCAACAACCCACTAAACACACTAACACGTCACAGACTTACCCTCCGCGTCGTTCGTTCCCTATCTCCTCATGTCGCGCCGCACGCCCAGACTCAACACCAGCCGCCTAAACATTGTCATTGCACTGCCACTAAAGCCGCCTCCCGTCCACACGCGCAAACAATATCAATATCAATAATAAACACAAACACGCCACAAGCACCGACACCCCCGCCTAATTTGTTGCCACGTCTATGACAACAAGCACCGAAAAAATGCCATTCAACACGCTACTTACACACACTACCACTCGCTTACAATACGCGGACCTGGCAACACTACATCTCCCATTTGCTCACAGCCCACCACGTGACCCACACACACACATACCAAAACCAAGTAGAAGAAGAAGAACTAGAACTACACAGCGCACACTCTGATTCTAACTTGGACACTTACCATAATGCTAACACGACCGCGTCGACACCTGGCGTGGTACAAGCGGGACAAACCCAGGCGCATATATGGATACCAACAACAACACTACACGCACACGCGCGCTGCAACAACAAACAGCTACGTACAGTGTCAGTGTGTGTGTGCGTGCGTGCGTGCGTGCGCGGGGGGGGAATTTGGATCGCCTCGCGATGCCGCGACAATGGCACTACACTACACAGGGCTCGCCAGTGCCACTACGTACTCGCATTTGCAACTTACAATATCACCGTGCGAGTTGTAACATTCACTTTGTAGCACCGCTGCGACTACACAATCCAAACTTCTTTACAGCTACAAGTTGCGCCGTTTACATCCACAACAATGTGTCACTCTCTCGGTTCTGCACCGCTGCTGGAGAAGTATAGCACTGTCGAAGGCAGCGCAACTACTCCCCCCCCCCCCCCCCCCCCACACACACACACACACACACACACCCCAGAGAGGGAGGAGAGAGAAGAGAGCGAGAGAGAGACAGAGCACACACGTCTTCACGTAGGAACACAGATAGACAAAGACAGCGCTTTCCAGTCCTTAGTAACTCCTTACCTTTTCTCTCACATTGTTTTCTTAGCTTTGTGACTGACCAATGACAAGCAGATTGTATTGTCTGCAAAGCAACTATGTGTCTGTCACAAATAAAAGTTCTGTCCTGCAAGCCCATGTCATGTCAACACAGACAAGGCAGCTGTGCGCGCGGTGACTCCTGCAAATTACACTGACCCAATATTATTTTGTACAACCTAGCAAAGCATAACATATGATGGTTTGGAGAATAGGCTGGTCTCTCTTTTTACAAGACATACGCCATTGCATACAGGTTCTCAACCTTTTTAATTTCAAGGACCCCCATAACTCTGACAGTAAAACCAAATGGACCCATAAGAGTCCCATTTGATTCCATTTGTACAGTATCAGAGTTAAAAGTTATAAAACAGTCCATTGGGTTCCATTTGTACACTCTCAGAGTTACACACCTGTAGGGTCCACTTGGTTCCATTTGTACACTCTCAGAGTTACAGACCTATAATGGGTCCATTTCGAACCCCCTCAAGGAACCATGAGGGTCCCTGGATCACACCTTTGAGAGCCACTGCTTTCAAAAAATACATAACTAATATAGAGCATATTTGATCAATTTAATGTTAGGCTACAGATTATTTTGACATCTGAATTTAACAGAACCGCCCACGCACGACACATGCACATGCACGACGTGCACGCGCATGTCCACATCCACATGCACGCGCGCATGTGTCCTCTTTTTGCTCATTCAGAATATGGTATGCCTACACACTTAAAATAATGCAAACACGCAAATTGCGCAAACGACTGCATTGACACCTGGCGTGGAACAAACGGGACGAACCGAGGCGCATATATGGATAACAACAACAACACTACACGCGCGCGCGCACACGCGCTGCAACACAAAACAGCTGCATAAAACGCGTGTCACTGTGGACTTCTGTATCTGTGGACTTCTGTATCGCAACGCGGGGCAACGCAACTCTGGGATGAGCGGGCCGAAGGCCCGCGAAATTCTAGTAAACTACAACACAAATGTGTGTAAATGGTCCTTTTTTCTTGCATTTCAGGAAAAGACAGATGAAGTTGAAAAACCAGCCCATGTGGAAATTCAGAAGCTTATGGACACACTTTTCCTGAAGCTTGATGCTCTTTCCAACTTCCATTTCACTCCCAAACCAGTAAGTGTGAAATAATAACAAAACACAATTTCCTACAGTGAATATGGTCTCAAAATTATTGATGCATCCTTGGGAGAAAAAGGTAAACAATTGCCACTGTTGGGGAATTGGATGGTAAATTAGAGAGTTGGCAACATGACTTGCCTTTTTTGAAAGATTTCCCATGACTGGGCATCTTGGAAAGTATTTAATAAGCCAGCAGAATGTACAGGCATTTTTTCTATTTCTCACTCCCTGCCTGGTGTGAAGGACTTTTAAATTTGATCTGTAATTTACATATTGAAATGTATTTAGATGCATTACTATTGTATGCCTATTTCTTCACCGTAGCTTTTTATTTGTTATTGCATGCAGATTGATGAAAGTAATTCCTTGAGACATATGACAGGATAATGTCATTTTATTTAAAATAGTTTCCTGAAGTTTTACAATCCAAAAAGTTGCAATGTAGTAGTGAAAGGCTACACTCACACTTCCCATCCTGTTCCACAGCCTGTCCCTGAGGTTAAAGTGGTGTCTAACTTGCCTTCCATCGCCATGGAGGAGGTGGCTCCAGTCAGTGCTAGTGATGCTACTCTGTTGGCACCAGAGGAAGTCAAGGTTTGTTAGACAATATACCAGCTGATATTATTTTGTGTGTGTAGATTATTGAAAAATTGACAATAATTCATCTCTAACCAAAGGAGAAGAGCCAAGCGGGTGATGTGCTTGGTGACACCGAGAAGACGTCAACAGACAAGAAGCGTGAGAGACGCAAGAAGAAGACGGTGAAGCGTATCAAAATTAAGGAGAAGGAGAGGCGACAAAAGGAGAAGGAGGCCACTCAGGCCACTAGAGGTGGTGAAAACAAAAAACAAACCAAGGCAGAGGTGGCACAAAACCTCCAGAAAATCACGAAGGGGGGCAAAGCCAAAATTCTTAAGGTTAGTGTCAAAGTGGTATTGAAAACAAATCAGACGTCATATATATACAGTATAAGAGTCTGAGAATATGTGTCCTGTATGATAAACACGGTAAATAGATGGCAAACTGAGTAAGCTGAACTTAACACTGATAAACTTTCTTGTTACAGGATGAAGGGAAAGACAAGGCTGTACGTTCCTCTCAAGCCTTCTTCTCTCAACTGCAGGATCAGGTTAAAAGCCAAATCAAAAGTGTCAAGGACCAGGCCTTGAAGAAGAAGAAGAAACTTAAGGAAGTGTCTGTCGGCAAACTCAAATTATAGTTATGTTGGGACGTTAGAGTAGATTGAAGGAGTTGATATTTGCACACTAGATAACAGCTCCTAATACTTAGCAACATTTCCACCTAACAGGGTCAGGTGGCATTTGCCTGGGTTGAAAATAATTACAAAACATTAAACCCTACTCATTTAGTGCCTATGTTGGACTTTTCTACCAGTGGGGATGGATTATGATGCTGTGGAGGTGTCTCCTGGAGGATGGGCTAAAATGCACCATTTACCATGATGCTGAATGGTAGCGTGTAGTTGGGGAACCCTTAGTTCTGGTAGGGTGGAGAATAATAGGAGTTCAAGGATAATACACGCACATATAAGTGAATTTCTGGTCTGGATAAAAGAGTCAAGTAAAACACCCGCAAACCATTGTGAATGCTCCCACAGTCTATTAAACGAGCAACGTCAAAACGTTTGTTTAAGAAATACAAATGTATTGTATTTTTTTGAGGGGGAGAATAATGCCCTCTAGATCTGAGGCAGGAATGTGAATGAAACCAGCTGGGAGTACCTCTCTTCCTGTACACATATATGCAGTTTGACCTTGATGAGAATGGAACTCGGTCCACTCTACGCAGAGCATACTCGCGTCCTCCCTACGGAAAGGGAAAGTGGGTATTTTGGTCACTATTTTCACATGTATGTGTCCTCTGCATTTAGGCGCTATAAATACAGCGTCCAGGGACCAGTTAGGGGTTGACTGCACAAAGAATCTGGCATTTGCCTGATGTTGAAGAGCCTATTAGCATTAAGTCAGTGTATAAAATTCTAAATGTTTAGTCAATCAAGTATTGGGAGCTGTATTTCAGTATGCGGATATTCTTTTATACTTTACTGTGCTAAAGAGTGATAATTTCTTTGTACAGATATCTTTCTTTTTGTAAAGAAACTTGCAATATCTTAACCAGTCAGTAAAAAGAAAATAATGTGCCCTGAGTTGTTTTAAATATTTATGTGGAATGACTGAGGGTTTAAATCTGTTGTAATAAAGTTTATATCGTGAAAATACAGTATCTTTCTCACATGGGTTCCTTTGATAGACGGCAAAAAGGCAATACTGTTTTCCTACTATATTGAACCAAGCACAATTTCCTCTTTGATCATTCAAGCTTTCTTTTATTTTAATTATTATTGTGATTTAAACTAATGTCAAATCATATGGGTGTAAGGGACTGAAATCCTTTGAATACATAATTCTTGTGGGCGGTGTTGATGTAAACAAGTCACAGATGGGTTTTTAAAATAGAATAGAATGTATCTAATGTGAAGGAAGGCATAGTAGACCAAATTATTTTGTGCACTTGTCTGTGTATGTCTCAGCGCACTCTAGTGGTGAATATAATTCAAGCCGCCCACAAAAATACCCATGACGTAACGAATGGATCATATTCTCACGGAAGTGAAACGGCAGACCAGAAACTCAGGCAACGACCCAAATAAATTGACGTTTGACAGACTTTCCTGAGGATACACGCAGGTACTGTCGCTGTCGGGTGTTTATTTGACATTACTATATGAACTGCTAACAGCTTCGCTCTTTATTTTTGTCGTCCAGATACTGTTGCACCTTTGATTAAGACTCAAACCTCTGTTACTTTAGTTAGCCTGATGTTTAGCTAAGGTAGCTAGCAGTTCAGATTTCAGACAGGCTAGCCAGCTAAAGTTAGCGCTGCACATTTCTCTCCAGTACGTAACGTCGTAACCTTACCGTCATTATCAGATATAATAAATACACTGTGGTGGGGAAATAAGGGACAAGCTATTTAATCATGTTAACCAAAAATACATAGCCTACTTATCCCGGTAGGTTTTAGTGTTATCTATCTAATGTTGCCAAGCGAGTTTGTGTTTTTGTCCTGTGTGGTCATGCTCACATGATGTCATGAGTCAACGGACCAGAAGTGTAGAACCAAAACAATAGAGGGTATGCGCATGCATAAAGTGAATGGGAAATCGAGTGGAAAAGTGAGTTTAACGTCGCTTAACATCGTCTAATGCAATCAGATAGGACTTTTCTGTTTGGGTGTATGGGCTGTCAAGGCCAGAAAGTAGTGTTTTGCCACTCAGTAGGCGTTCCCACATAACTTCCTGGTTTGATGATGATGTCACGCGCATACCCTCTATAGCTATATGACGTCATAGGTTTCGATCATGTATCTTTTTTTTGCCATTGACAGTAAAAGGGGAATTCAGGTCAAATGTTTGCTAAATCTTGTCCCCAATCACATGTCTCAATATTTGCCATTGACAATGAACACAACAGAGAAATGACGTCAGAATTCCGCTAAATATGAGTAAATTAAACGCCATTGACATTTAAAAACGAGAAAATCAGATAACCAATCACAGGCAACAGGCATTCTGATTGTCCAGTATGAGATGATGCATGATGATGTATGGTGATAAGAGCTGATAATTCCGCTAAATATGACGTAAATTAAACAAAACATTAAACGCCATTGACATTGAAGGGAGAACTTACGTCATGTAAACAAGCAACATAAATTTAAAATTGATGTACGATGACAAGAGCGCCCCTCATTTCACACAGGTGTGATTTATTTTGGGGATCAAGTATACAGGGTATGCGTGTGACATCATCATCATAGCAGAAGTTATGCAGGAACGCCAGTGAGTGGCAAAAAACTACTTTCTGTCCTTGACAGCCCATACATCCAAACAGAAAAGTCCTATCTGAATGTATTAAACGACGTTAAACAACATTAAAGTCACTTTGTGCATGTGCATACCATCAGGCCTCTATTGTTGATGAAGTTGTAGTTGTTGCCACGGAAACGAGGCTTGGTATGATGAAGGCGCCCAATTTGGTAGGATGAAAGCATGACGTCACATTGCCTAATATAAACTGGCGTATACCGTATAATGAAGAGAAGTGCTTAGCGCATTATTGCAAGTAAGTGGTAATCCAATAACAAAAGTAAAAATATTATTTAACTGTGATTGACAGCTCCATTCGTCCCTTCGTACCCGGGCTTTTGCTGCCCGGGCACCCAGACTCTGGAATGACCTACCTCTGGCTTTAAGGCTATCTAACTCAGTGTCAACTTTCAAATCACTTTTGAAAACATATTTGTACACTAAAGCCTTTTCTTAGATTTATCATGTTGCTCATTTTTCATGTCCATTATGTATATGCTTTGGTTCTATTATTGTCTTATACTGTCTATTTTATGCATTTCATTTGATTGCTGTTGGTTATCCCTTGACACTGTAAAGCACTTTGTAAACATTGTTTTCAAAAAGTGCTTTATAAATGAAGTTTATTACTAATATTATTCGTAAACCATCTACCTAAATACAGTCCTTTGACGTAATACGTGAGTTCTCTCTAAGGTAATGGAGAACCTCTCTAACAATAGTTGTTGATTTTGAGGTGTATGCACAGCTTCGTGTCTTTGTGTGTACGAGCACAGTGATCAAAATGTGATGATTTGATTGGCTGAGCACGGAATGTCATGTATGATGATAAGAGCGCCCCGCACTTCACACGAGTGTGATTTGTTTTTCCATGGTAGTGACTGACGGAGTGACAGGCTCTTTCCCATCGTCCTGTCCACAGAGAACTGACCATCATTCTGTCCACAGAGAACTGACCATCATGCTGGGAGGAGGTTTCAAAGCAGAGAGGCTCCGGGTCAACCTGCGGCTGGTCATCAACCGCCTTAAACTATTGGAGAAAAAGAAGAGTAAGTTCAACTTGATCCACTCGTACTTATCTTTTGACTGTCATAGATGTACAGTATTTGATTGATTCTGACATCTGTGTATGACAGTCTTTGACACTTTCCCCAAAGAGTGTTTAGAGTTCTGTGTACATCTCCATAAATGTAAAAAAAATCTAAATATAAACTTACCGGACCATAACCTATTATGTAAAGGGCCACAGAACTCTAAACTCTATTTGAGGAAAGTCACCAGACTGCCACAGGTACACAAATGTCAGTCTGTGTCTATGACAGTCTTGATCCAGGGCTACACTCTTACCGAACAATTAGCTACGGTACATTAAATCCTTTCATTTTAAGTTTAAAATGTATGTTACAGTAATCTTTCATGGTGGGTCTAACTGTGCCCTCTTTCTCTGTGTGATTAATTTGAACTCTAGCGGAGCTAGCTCAGAAGGCAAGAAAGGAGATCGCAGATTACCTGTCATCAGGGAAGGATGAGCGGGCACGGATTCGTGTTGAGCACATCATCAGAGAGGACTACCTGGTGGAAGCCATGGAGATCCTGGAGCTATACTGTGACTTACTGTTGGCACGCTTTGGTCTTATTCAGTCTATGAAGTGAGTGGCTTGGCTAACGCTCATAATGTATTCAATTAAGAGACACCGTAGGACAGTGCTTTTATGACTAGTAGGCACTAACTGTTTTACTTCCTTGTCATCACTGTGCTCTCTTCCTTCAACCCATTTTCCTGTCAGGGAGCTTGACCCTGGCCTACAGGAAGCTGTATCCACCCTTATCTGGGCCGCTCCCCGTCTCCAGTCAGAGGTGGGAGAACTCAAAATAGTAAGTATTATATGTATTTATTGTAAGTTAGATGTTGACTAGTCTTATTTTAAGACGACCTATCTCTTCCACAATCTTTGAATGCACCAAAGACAGTCTGTAACTAAGGAAGCTGTCATCTTCCCCTGGGAAAATACTTTAAAAATGTATTTTTAGTTTGACCACTTAAAGACCACACTTGAGAGACCCCGGTCATCCCTATACAGGGTCCTCTACCTAAACTTAGTGCAATTTACTCAAATGTAAAGGCTTGGTGGATTGATAATTTGATCTCCCTACTTGCAGGTGTCTGACCAGCTGTGTGCAAAATACAGTAAGGAGTATGGCAAGCTATGCAGGACAAACCAGATTGGCACAGTCAATGACAGGGTAGGTGTTTTATTCCCATGAGTCTTTTCATTGTGTCCATGGGTGTAGAGTTACTTGTTGTAGAACATTGAATTGCATGTCCAATCTTTATTATTTCAGCTGATGCACAAATTGAGTGTGGAGGCCCCTCCTAAGATCCTGGTGGAGCGCTACTTGATTGAGATCGCCAAGAACTACAATGTGCCCTATGAGCCAGACGCCATGGTCAGGGTGAGATATCTTTGCTTTCTAACTTTAGAAAACCTCATGAGGTATAAAGTCACAAACCATCACACATTCTATTTGATACTACAGTTCGACATACTGTAAGACGACTAACTGTAGAACAAACGTAAATAACCAATGGCCTCTGACTATGTGGTTGTCTCTGCAGCCTGACCTCTGTCCTGGCGAGGAGGCAGACTTGATTGACGTGGACACTATGGACAATAAGAAGGGTGGAGGAGGAGGAGGAGGAGGAGGTGGTGGAGGAGGTGGAGGAGGTTTCACTGCTGGTGCTATGCCCATGCCAATGCCCATGCCAATGCCAACCGCGTTCAACTATCCTCCTCCCAGAGGAGCAGTAAGTCATCCTTGCTCATTATGTTGATGCCATTTACAGTCAAAGAAATTGAGGGTTATAAGGCATCCCTGTTAGAGAGAGAGAGATTCTTTGTTCTGATTTGTACCTACCTTGTTCATTGGTTCTCCAGGAGCCCTATGGTGCCCCTGTTGGGACCTACAACAGTTTTAACAACTTCCAGCCCGGTATGGGAGGAGGGCCCCCTCAGTTGCCCAGCTGTCCCCCCACATATGAGTCTGTAAGTGACTGAGCCCTTCAAACCCTTGCCCCCCCACTCCTTCCTGTTCCAGCCACTGCACTCAGATGGACAGATGGACAGGGCAGGGCACCACTCAGGGAAGAGCAGTTCATTTTAGCTTGTCTGTCACCTGACTTTTCTTCTGCAGTCTTATGTTAACATTGTGGCCTCTAGTTTGACTGTGGTATAGTGTTAATGTTTGGTTTTGCAAATTTGACACATCATAGCAGTATCGATAAAGCTGGCACTAACAAAACAATCGGACCGATTTAAAAAGGAAAAGCCACCACAAGAACTTTTATTCCAATTTATATGAGCTTTT
The DNA here is from genome assembly GCF_951216825.1 of Electrona antarctica. Taxonomy (NCBI): domain Eukaryota; kingdom Metazoa; phylum Chordata; class Actinopteri; order Myctophiformes; family Myctophidae; genus Electrona; species Electrona antarctica. The sequence goes on along the minus strand of NC_136808.1, from coordinate 16,140,087 downwards.
TATGTTCAATGTGTGGGCCTTTTATCGTATCCAGATTCCAGTCAACATTGTTCTCCAAATAAAGAGGTAGAATTATGTAATATTTGTTTGCCGAGTAGATATGGCTTTCATTAGTAACACATTATTTGTCAGTAGATTGTAAATTGCACACGCCCACATCAGGAATGCCATACATACACCATAGCGCCGATACCGTGTCTGCATGGATCTCGGATAAAACACTGCACTGAGTGTGCCAGGTTATTGCCCTCAAACTAGAGGCCACACAGTCTTTGGGTTATGGAGCTAAGATCACTTGGGTACTATATGAACTGCTTATTACTAACCATGTACTCAATAATTGCTTGAATGTGTATTAATAGAACTGGAAGTTTGACCGGTTCGGCCAGTCTTGCTCACGCCAACAACAACTAAAAAAGAGAGAGGGGAAAAAAAGAAAGATCACACCCGTGTGAAGTGGTGCAACTCCGTGTGGGGGTCCCCGGGGGGGGGGGGGGGGTCCAGTTTTATATTAACTGTAGATGGTGTAAGTGCATTAACGGTGAGGAAAGCAGCTATCATCCTTCGCATAATACTTTTATGTACAATGTGGAATCATTTGAGCTTGCATGTGCTGTGAGAATGAGAACAAAGCTGTCTCGAACTGCATGGCCATTGTCTTGGATTAGTGTAGCTGGATAGGTTGAACAGGCCAGAGTGATTAGTGTAGCTGGATAGGTTGAACAGGCCAGAGTGATTAGTGTAGCTGGATAGGTTGAACAGGCCAGAGTGATTAGTGTAGCTGGATAGGTTGAACAGGCCAGAGTGATTAGTGTAGCTGGATAGGTTGAACAGGCCAGAGTGATTAGTGTAGCTGGATAGGTTGAACAGGCCAGAGTGGATTAGTGTAGCTGGATAGGTTGAACAGGCCAGAGTGTACATACTTTTTTGTCAGAGGATAAAATGTTCCACATACGATTTGGTTAAGGCATGTTTAGGTTTATTAGAAGGTGATGGGCTTTCCCAGGAATGCAATGGCTGGATTTCCTACCTACACTTTCTTTCTCTCCATTATAATGATAATCACCTACTGGCTCACCTGCTGCTGAGTCATATAATTGAATGGTTATGTCATTTTCATTTGATTACTAACCTTTTATAACACAATTTCATGTGAGGGGATGATTGTTTGTCTGTAATGCATTATGCATATGTTTCAGATCGATGATCTATCTCTCAAACCCTCTGATCCTTCCCAGGCAATGGGTGAGTTCTGTTGGATGTATCCCATGTAAATTGAGCAAAGTCTAATGATTGTCAAGTTGTCCTTTTAATTATTGTACCTTCTAATATGTGTGGGTATGTGTGACATTTTAATTGGCACACGTATCATTGATTTCTCCACTCAGTCTGAACTCAGTCTGACCATTTATTTATAATTTTACACTGCATATTGAGTTAGGTGTGTAATTGTAACACCTCATCTATTCTTCTACACTGCCAGCGATGCGAGAGAGCGAACAATGAAATCGCATTAGACTGCATGTTTTTCATTGTGACTGCTGCGACGTACCGCAAGCGACAACGCGCCATACATCGACTTTGTCCACCCCTCCTATATTCGCTCGCAGGGTCCCTATTTGAACGAGGTTTCGCGACCCTAAACACTTGTATTGTTTGAGATCTACACGCTATTTATCAGTTATATTTGATTGGTTCAGGCTACGTCGCAATGCAATGGCTGACGCTTCATATCAGGACAGGTTTTCGTGCAATATCGCCATCGGAACGCTCGCTCCTTGCCTGTGTAGATGAGGTGTTATGCTGCGTTCAGATATACAAAGTGACAAATAGCCTGTGATCTTTGCATCTACCTCGTGTGAACGCAGCATAAGGTTGTGTGCAAACTGTGCATCCCTTTGATTGTGGTGTTGTATCCTTTTCTTCAGGCTTTTCTGGCCCCTCAGCTCGGATCTATGACAACAGTGCTTTGCCGGAGCTCCCCTCCGTTCCTGACACACTGCCTACGTCGTCCTTCGGCAGGAACACCACCTCCTCCGACGACATTGACTTTGACGACTTGTCACGACGGTTCGAAGAGCTGAAGAAGAAGACCTAAGTCACCGGGAGTGCTGCTGCTGTGCTACTCTTGTGTCGTCATCTCCACAGAACCAGGCCAGGAAAACTGTTAACCACTCTTAAACCACTCATACGGATTGTCCCTCCCTCCATTCTCTCCCTTCACATCACAGTGAAGATTGCTTCACTGAAATCTCACACAGATCTTCTCAAAGCTTAACTTTACCTCATTCAAACGCCAACCAGCTCACTAAGGGTGTGGTCGTTCACTCAGCTGTGTAGTCTGTAGAAATCTCAATGAAAGCATGAGTGAGCAGTGCATTTTTACACAATCAAATGAGTGAAAGATGCGTTTTGGATATTTAGTTTATCTTTGCTAGGGCTTTCACTTCTAGTGATTTTTACTAGTTTACTAGTTGCCTATAGGCAACTAGTAAACTTTTTTTTTTTAAATAATAGTTGTACATTTAAAAACTACATTGGTGACTAATTGTAATCTAGCTGATCTTAAGGCCTACAATAACGGGGAACTATCAACTAGTCAAGTCAAGTTACCAACAAGGTCGACTAGTGGATTTACTAGTCGACTAGTTGAATAGTCGACTAGTTGCTTAATAAAGCCCTAATCTCTGCTATGGTTAACATTTTCCCATTTGTCTTGGTCGCTTCTTGTTTGGACTACTGTTTGTTTTCTTTCATTACTCTTTCTTTTTTCCCCCTTGTCTTTTTCCAGGGAGTGGTTCACAGTTGTTGCGATTTACATAGTCTGATATTATCCAGCATTTCTTTGTATAGCTCTCATCTACTGCTGTGACACATAACTAAACCAGCCTGTCCAGTAATACCAGGTTTGTCATGTTGTCAGGGAAGTAGGTATTGGGTAATCCAGTCTGTACATCCCCTACCTGGTCATGTTAAATGGCCACAGTTTGTTGCAGTTCGATTTAAGGGACTATCCCAGCTCCTGAATGTGCAAGGAAGCCATAGGTTCACATTCGTTCACAATAATACATCTCTGTGACTTTAGAAACACTGAGGTTCTCACACTCCAAGGTGCATTCAGTGAAATGACAACAATGTATTTTCTACCAACCTGTGTTTACTTCCATCTTTGGCCTAATTATTATTATGTTTGTATTAACATTCACATAGCCTTTTTGCAAAAGCTCATGGCGACACGTCAAATCTCTTTTCAGACATATCTGTTCATTTTTCGTCATTTGTTGAGATTGCGGGCTGTTTGTTTTTCTGTACCCTCCCCCCCCAATGTAATTTCTTAAGGTGGTATATTATATAATGCTACAGATACACTTATTTAAATGATTGATTGATCTAACTGTAAAGCGAATTAATCATTTAATTTTGTTTTATATAGAGTTCTAACACAATAAAGCTTTTCAGTTTTACCACAAACTTGCACTTTATGTACTTGTGTTTTGATCCAAACTATAACATGTGTGGCCAAAGACAACCAACACAAGATTGATGGTGGTGGTGGTGGGGGGGTACTGTTTAGTACTGTTTACTAGTAGAGGGAAAGTGATTTGTTGTGCATGTGATACAGTATATATCCTGAATTTGCCTTAGTTATTAACATTTCTCATCAGAGGCCTTGCCAATCTGCATAAACATCCTTTGACACACGACTTGCACATAATATTTGATTAGTGTATAGAGGTTTTAAGGCCAAACCACACCAATGCAATTAGTAGTCACAACCCCTTTGGCCTTTCCAAATGCTTTTCTCTGTAAACAATATTACTTTGTTTTGAATTTTAAAAAGACAACAGCAAAAAACTACCGCTGGACTTGTGATAGGAGATGACTTAAACTAAAGTAATCTTGGTAGAAATCTTGATCGTCTCGTAAGATTGACATTCAGGCCTAATTCTGTTGCTGACACCACAGCCTCTTATGATAAATGCAAGATGGCCTTGTTTAACAAATAAATAAATGTATCAGTCTTTTGAAGGGAAACTATGCTATGGAAAGCTCTTTCAACCATTCTGTATGTACACTATTGAATTATTCTGTGCACATTTATTTGTTTTTAGGCTTTTAAGTTGGACCGTACAGAAATTGTAATATGTCCTTATATCTAATCTAAATTCATACAAAGTTGTTTTTGCTGCCTAGTACTAAGAATATGATTTAATAAAAGGCAATTTGGAATGGAAATACTGGTCCATTTTAATTATTTGATTAGAATGCAAAAATAAATGTTTGATGTGCATACCTGCAGTGTATAGCTATAGACAGAAGGGGGCCTCAGCAGCTTACTGAAACTGAATTACTTTACAATATCCTTCAAGACCACACGTTTGTATTTATAATGAGAAGAGTGGACAAATTGTGTATATGTGTCACAGTATATACTGTATGTTCAGAATGGAGCTGTTCTACATGTCACTGTTCCAGACATTGGTCTTTGTTTTAGCACTAAAATGCCAGAAAAGATTGGCATCACTCCAGCTGCTGCCAGCTGTTGTCCACCAGTCTCCTCCTTACTATGTACTGAATTATACTAGGAATGATTTAATTTCCCAACTTTTTCTTTAAATGCACCCCATTGCACCATACCTGAGCACAACCCTTTCTAACTCGTTGCCCAAGATTAAGCTACCTAATTATGGACATCTCTAGATTTGAGTAATCATGATTCTATGTCTACAGTTAAGTCTTAGTTAAGCTCTAAAGACAGGGCTTAAATTTCTCAGTCCTGGGGACTGATTTCAGTCCTGAGGATTTCATAGGGGTCATTTAATGAGATCAGTGCAGATTTGCAAAAAATCATTTTCAGTCTTGGGATTTTTTTTATAGCTTTAAGCCCTGTCTAAAGAACTATACTTTACTCTGATTAGTAAAACCAGCCTGAAAGGCTTGTCAGTTATGCCTAAACATGCAGCAAAGTGCAAGAGTTTTATTGTTTGTGTAGTAACTGATTTGTAATAATACATAATGCATGTGACAATGCTTAACTGTAGTTCAGTATACATGATGTTGGAGACTACACAATCTTCCATGCAGAAAATACAGTACCAATACATAAAATGAGCCAACCTGGTCTCAATCAATCAGTTTATTAATAAATGTAATCAAATAAAAATAATAAAAGTCTCAGATGTTTCATAATCCAAAGACAGTACAAATCACATGCAAAATATGCAATTAAGGTTGAGTATAGGACACAAAATACAAAGAGAATAACAGTTGACAGAAAATCACATTTACAATGCACAAATGGAAACCTTTATTCCATGTTGCCCAAGGTGTCCATGTCTGATCTCTACAGTGTGAATCATACTGTGGACTAAGACAATGTAGTGTGGATTCTCGAATGCGAACCCATTGAACTTCCAACTGGCTTTTGAATCATTGAAAGCATGTCCCTGAAAGCATGTCCCTGGTTGACTCACTGATTGTCTAATCATTAAACAATATCAGTGTCTAATGTATGAGGGAGGGGACCATGTGTTCTCAATTACTTTTTTCTTTAAAAGGGAAAAAAAATGAATGAATACAAAGTAATAAAACCATGGGTCCTTCGTACATTAGAATCACAATATTAGTCACCAGAAGCAGGAGCCAGGACATCCGTTTCCAATGAGTAACGGATTTTGAAGTTTAATGGGTTAAGATAGGAGGGGAACGTGTCTGATGAAGAAAATAGGAAATATCTAAATATTGAATCAAGACTTAAAACGGTTTGGGTTTCACACAAAAACTCAAATAGATGTTTAAATAACCCCAAAGTGTTTTAATCTTGCTACATCAGAATTCATACAAACACAACACATTACAATATTTAATAAGTCTATACATATAATATAGAAATGTTTGACTCAAGGATTACCAATGGACCAGGTGCAAGAGGCCAGCAAAATAGTCCAATATATTCAGAAAAAGCAGTGCTGACAAAAATAATTGAGGCTCTTTGATGCAAAAACTGTGTGAAAAATGTCACTTCTTAATCTCTTTTTTCCACTATGTAAATGTACAAGTGTGCTTGCTATTTCTGATAATTAAGGGCCTGTACAGACGAGGACGTATTCGGTGTTTCTGGGGCAAGTAATTAGCCGATCTGCCCTTTTTGTCACACGGAGACGGCGTTTTGGGGGACTTTAACGGCTAATTTTGAAACTACCTTCCAGAGTGGGAAAGTTTGGAGACGCGACTTTCACGTCTCCGTGTGTACAGCGAATGCCGCCTAATTTGCTGAAACGGTGATGTCATAGTCCCCTCGCCCCCTCCAAACTAACCAGTGTTAATGGTTTATTTCACCATAACCACTTACATATAAGTATCACAGCTATTTTATATTTGCACATAATGTCTATAAATCTCTTATCCAAAAATAGCCGATCTGCAGCCCGCACGCATGCAAACCGTTGCTGAGATTGCGCAGGCATGCACGAGAGAGGAGTTGTATGTGAGGAGCTGATCACAGATAGAGGGAAAGTGTTATATTTGGCCTATTATTTATGCTATATATTATTGACCGCGTCGGTGTCAGACGCAGTCACAGTCACACAGAGAGAGAGAGAGAGAGAGAGAGAGAGAGAGAGAGATGCTGCGTGTTAAAAAATAGAAGGGGCGCGCTCTCTCTCGCTCTCTCTCTCTCTCTCTCTCTCTCTCTCTCTCACAATCTCTCACTAGGTGCTGCCAGACGGTCGAAAGAGCTGCGCACGTTCTCGGCTGCGCGTAGCTTAAAGCTTGAGTTTTTAGACAGCTGGTGGATGGAAATTAAGCTCCACCTCCGCCGAAGACTTGCGCGACGGCCAGATTCCCGGAAACGCTCTCCTCCGCTCAAGTCTTCGGCGGAGGTGGAGCTTCTTTTCCATCCACCAGCTGTCTAAAAACTCAGAATTTAAGCTGCGCGCAGCTTAAGAAGTGCGCAGCTTAAGAAAGTTTTGCGCTCAGGTGTGGAGACGGTGTCTCTCTCTCTCACACTTACTTTGTGCTTGCTGATGTTTTCAGAAGAATTAATCCAAGGTTTGAGAAGCAGCACTGCTCTGCTCATTAAATTGATATGACGCATATGCGCATCTGATCAAGATAATTAGTTATTTGGCAACACCTGTGTGAAATACCAACGCTTTCATATAGCCTTTAGAATAAGCTTTTTCTTTTTGTTTGTGGCCATCTGCAGGCCAGCCATGTGTACTGCATCTTTATCTTGAAAACGAAGCAGTTTACCGGTCTCGAGTGGACGTCGTACATAATTAACATAACCGCAATGTAGACGCAGTAAAGTTTTATATCGTTCAAAAAACTTAGGCGGGGAACAGCCCGCGACGTCCTCGTGAAGGCAGCCCCTAAGTCTCCCATGTCATGTAACAGTGCAGATTGGCAGCTCTGTGCCTGTGGACAGGTTTTGCAGCTATGTGGAGAATCCTCCGCTTCCATCCCTGCCAGAGTATTGTCTACACCTGCCTCGTTGCTCTATTAAAAAGAGAAGACCGGGCCATTAGAATGACAGTGGCGGACTCTCCATCTCCACTCTTGGGGGAAGGATGAATTGATATGCCACTCAGGGATATTAGAGGGAATTAAGCAATAAAAGCAGTGGTGGAAAGTTACAAAGTTTAACTAGAGGCAAAAAGAAAGTGTGAAGGCTTGTGTCAGCCTTCAGACAGTTTGTTACCTCTAGTTAATCAATAATTACAAATAGATAGTTTCTAATATAGATAGTTACTCATAGCAGAATATTCATAGCCAATTGACCGTCTAGTTAGCTAGTTTCATATACGAACCTTGTCATTTAACTGCTGATATAATTTCAAAAGAAGTTTAATTCAAGCTATCAAACCAATTTAATGACAGTCTATAATGATGAATCATAATTACAATGCACAATTTAAGCATTTAGCAGACACTCTTATCCCTCCTTATCCTGTTGCAACCTCGGATAATAACGTTAAACATGATCTTATTGCCCCACTAAAGTAAATGGCACATAGCAGACTAGAAAAGCACAAACATTCAAGGGAAGAAAGGCAGCCTGGGGAAAAAGCACCTAATTAGTATTACTTGCACCAGTGCAAGGAAAAATACATTGATGTCTTGATTGAATAATGAAATTACGAATGGCAGTGCAATATGTTGTTAAGGAACTCCCAGCAGAGAGCAATAGGGCTGTCACCATCAAGACATTTTACTTGACGATCAATTGTCATACAAATAATTGCGATTAACGATTTAATTGTGTTCTGGGCATTGGACATTGCAACATATAAATAAAAAATATAGCTGCAAGCAGCAATAAGACAGGGCCCAGCCACAAAGTTGGAGACGTCACTTTTTACCAGCAGCCTTCGTAGAAGGTGGCTGGTCAGTATTAGCCCTGTAAACTTACGACACCTTACTGACACCACTAGTCGACCGGTAGATCTTTCTGCTGAGTGTTGCCAAGTCTGCATATTTCAAAAGCCCACAAAAAACACCTTTGAGGGGGCAGAAACCGAGCGCTTGAGCGCTGTTCATGCAGGCTGAACTGAACAGTTTCGGGAGACAAACACAGCAGTTACTTTTGCACCATGCTAATGCCTGCTAAAGCTAATGTTGACAGCCTGTGTGTGTGCGTGCTTGCAGGAGAGAGAGGCAGGCGGAGCGGAGGGGTCTCGTCTGGGAGTGCGCGCAGCGTGTGTGTGGAGTTTATGCTTTGAGAATTTCTGCCCTCTTCCATGGCATTTGCAAAAAAACAAGCATTCTCCCATGTTGATAAGAGTATTTTGAAAAGCACTAAAGCAGTCGTTCTGAACCTGTGGTCTGGGGACCACCAGTGGTCCTTGAGGGGGTTCCAGGTGGTCCCCAGCTACATGATGGAGACTTGGTAACCAAATGAACCCTTAGAGATCTTTCACAGTACAATTAAACCAAGTGGGTCCATTTGGTTCAATTTCACACTCAACAGTTGAAAAATTGTTAAACATCTGCATTACTTCTACACAATTTGAGAATGTAGCAAAATTATTTTGATCAACATTGGCCTGTTATCTCTCCTAATGGTACCAACATCAATACAGTTCTTTAGTTTGGGTCTGGAAGGCTAAATGTCATCAAATGGTGGTCCGTGGCTCAAATGCAAAATAAATAATGGGCCTTGATATGAAAAATCTTGACAACCACTGATTTAAGGTATATTTAGAACGGATAAAAATATGCGATTAATTTGCTATTAACTATGGACAATCATGTGATTAATCGCGATTACATATTTGAATCGATTGACAGCCCTATTATTATATAAGACAGAGGCAACAATTGTGCAAATAGCCAATCCACAAGTTCACAACGACCTTGGACATCTGCTATTTCACAACATTTATCTGTGGAACCATTCTGTTGCTTGTCTGGGTGGGGGGTCCCCAGTTAAAATATGATTACTTTGGCGGGTCACACAGCCTGAAAAGGCTCCTAAAATTGCTAGCCTACCACCTTGATATTACCAAAAAAAAATTGTAACTTGCCTTATCTAACTATTCATTGATTCACTCCCAAAATCCATTTGGCAAAAAAAAAAAAATCACACCTGTGTGAAGTGTGGGGCGCTCACTTCGCATTCTCTCATGTTGGGCTAGTTGGTGTCAAGGTGATGTATGTTTGCTCAGCAGTTGCTGATGTCTGCTCAGGAGGTTTGAGTGTTTACTCAGACCGAAAACAAATTAGAGGGAACATTGCCGCGGACCACTGCACCAACCTCCGCAGGGACCCCCCTTATATTAAACACACATCTATACGGAAGCTGCTGGTTATTATTCATATTGAATCAATTCTTGTTTTGTAATGCAAATATCTATCAATACTGTACTCCCGCAGCCAACCATGCATTAGCAGAGTCCACACAAATGAATTGAAATGCGATTTCAAGGGAGAGTGTTTAACCAGGCTACGAAAATAAGCAAATAACTTAGAAAATGGCTAATATACAAGCTCATAACGTGACATGTTGTGGGCTTTGGATTTGCTATTTACCCTATTTTTGAAATGTTTGAAAATAATTGTGATTATCTCAAATAATTGAGATTAGGTGATTATGTAATAATTGTGACAGGCCTAGAGAATAATATTTAACGTTGTTTGATGTTTTGTCTTTGAATGTATACAGTGTTTTTACCTAACAGCACTTGCTCTGCCTCTTCAGTCTCCTCTACTGCTACAGGCTTCAGTAGCAGGGCAAAGAAAACGGCCACACCAATCACCTATGAGACAGACACAGGTGGAATTCCTTAACACAACATCGTATTCCAGCATTTTAATAAAAAGGCTATATCATAGGCTATCATATGTACTGTAGAATAGATTTTCCAAAAGTAATGAAGTGAATGAAACCATGTCTAAATAACGTAAAATGCTTTTTTTGAGGGGCTATGTCCAGCTTTTAGTGTGTGTGCAAACACAAACTTTGTCCTATAACACAAACATTAAATGCAATTAACAATGACTGGACAATTTTGAGTGTTTGTGTAAACACAAACATTGCGTAACACAAACATTGAAGACGAAGGTGAGGACGCACATTCTGATTGGCCGGAATGAGATGATGTATGATGATGTACGATGATAAGAGCGCCCCTCACTTCACACAGGTGTGATTTGTCCTTTTTATTTTTTTCTCCCCAATTTTGTTATGAATCACTCCCACTGCTTGCCATTACTGGCTCCACTGCCAGTGAGCATCGAGCCCCCACCGGGAGGATGTAGACTGTAGAGCCTTTGTCCTACACCTCCCACTCAACAGTCCCTGCTGACTGACAGCCTGGTATCAACCTCCCAGGTGGCTTCCGTCCCCGAACATGGGCCTATTCTGTTCGTGTAGAAGACACTCAGATAAGCCAGACTCCCCTAGATTACTCTGCGGTGGAGGATAGCCACCCCTGCGCCTAATTTATGTGTCTAGCATGCCTCATACCTTGAGTGGCTGCAGTATGAAGATGCTCTGGAAGAGGGAGAGACCCAGAGAGATGACCCACTGGATGGACTTCTCCTTGCCATACTGGAAGCCGTAGAGCAGAGTGAAAAAGGTGGACAATCCGCTGATTGACAGCAGCAGGAACCATCCCAGGAACACAAACCACCAGGGCAGGGAGCAACCCGAAGGCCTTTTCTTCTGACTCACAGGAGAGGGGCTGGAACACAGACGTGATGGAGATAGGAGAAGGAAAGCAAGAAGAATAAGGATCAATGCAAGTGTCAGATGATATGGCATTGTATGCTTAAGTCAGCGATTCCCAACCTGTAGTCTGGGGCCCACTGGTGGGACGTGAGGATATAGCAAGGGCCCCCCTAAATAATTTGTAAAATACTAAGATTTGAATGATAATATAATATTAATATAAAGAAAATCCAATGTAAAAATAATGTATTTTTTTCTTGAAACCTTAAAAAAATATTGATAACTAGGAACTTTGTTTACTGTGTTAGTTGCACTGCCAGAACACAATTGATTGACCATTCAAATAAAAATGCTCTGAAAATGCATGCGGGCCACCAATCTTGACCACTCAACACGGTCAGATGGGTGGGGCGTGAAGCCGGCTAGCTGTGTTAAGTGATCAGCAGGGCCGAAAACCCTTTCAAGATTTTCCAAGTGGGCTTTGATCCAGAAAAGGTTGGGAACCACTGGCTTAAATGATGTGTAATGGCATGTCAGGCACAGACCAGTAGGCCATGTGACTGCTGAAGACCATCTCAGCCTTGCGAAGCATCAGGTTGCTGAGGTTGAGCGCCTGCTGATGCTCCTCTGGACTGGGGAAGGCCCTCACATCCAGTTTCTCCAGACACAGCAACAGGCGTGAAAGACAGGAAAGGACAAACTGGCTACAGTACACCCAATGGGGGTCACTCTCAGCCTCCCCTGAAACAGCAGTATACAGTAGAGCACAGACAACAGGGACAGAAACAACAAGTTCGAGTCAGTTGGTCAATGTTTACTCTAGTTATTGAAAAACAGAACTTGAAACTTCAGTTAGGGTTCAATACAACAACAATGACAATAGTAACCATTCACCCATTCACACACACATTCATACACCGATGGCGGAGGAAACCATGCAAGGCACTAGCCAGCATATCAGGAGCAATTTGGGGTTCAGTGTCTTGCTCAAGGACACTTCAACACTAACTCTGGGGGAGCCCGGGTTCGAACAGGCAACCTTGCAGTTACTATCCAGCCACTCTATTTAAAAAGTCCATAGACTTGGCTGCTTACGTATTACGTACGTAATTTCCGAAAGCCAGACGTTGGAGGGGCTAGCGCCCCTCAAAAATAAATATGAAGAAGCCTTTAGCACTATCCACATCAGCATAACATAAGGGCAGGGAGAACAAGAGTGCTGTATATCTCGGCAGGCCAGGTAGGCCTATCCGTGACAAAGTGGTCCAAAACTCGTCAGTATGGTGCAATCCAATGTTCAGCAGTAAACTGTGGTCATACTCAATCGTAGCAGATACTTCTAATATATACAGAAATAAAAAATAAACTAGAAAAAGTGCCCTTCTGGGCACAGGTCTCCACCAGGAGGATAGGAGTGTGTGTGATGTTTGGCAAAATGTTTAGGAGCAATATAAGTGTGTGTGTGTGTGTGTGTGTGTGTGTGTGTGTGTGTGTGTGTGTGTGTGTGTGTGTGTGTGTGTGTGTGTGTGTGTGTGCGTGACAAGGCTTGGCCTGTTGTAGCGCCACCATGAGGCTGATTTGAAAACTGTCAAGTGGCATTTCTTCCAAAGCCTAGTGGGAATATGCATGCACAGTTTCACCACAATCGGACGCTGCGTTGAGTACTTGTGGCGATTTGTACAAAACGGGTACAAAGCGGGCTACTCCTGAAAAGTTTAGAAGCCAATCGTAGCCAATGAGGGTGGATTAAGAGAAATCAAACAAACCCGTCTTGATCACATGACTATGAAGAGCATGTGTACCGATTTGCGTGAAATTTGGATAAAATCTGAAGGAGTAATATTAGAAAATGTGTTTTACATATGTCGGCCTCCTGGTGGCGCTATAAAGAGCAGATATGAAAAATCCCAGGCCTCTAGGGAGTTGGCATACAAAGTTATCCACAGATCCGTGCAGTTAGAGGTAAAAACACTTTCCGGCCAGTTATAGCGCCACCATGAGGCTGAGTTGAAAATGTGGCATTTCCTCCTCAGCCTAGTGGGAATGTGCGTGCACAATTTCACGGAAATCACACGATGTGTTCATGATTTGTAGCATTTTGTTTGAAACTGAGCACTCCTGCGAACTTTGGAAGCCAATCTTAGCCAATCAGGATGGAGTCTGAGAAATCTGAAAGACCCGTTTCGTTGAATGGCTCTAGAGAGACTGTGTATCAATTTGCGTGATGTTTGGACAAAATCTGTAGGTGTACTGTCCAAAATCTTGTTTTGCACAAAGCGGCCTCCTGGTGGCGCTATAACAGGCCGTTCTAGAAATGTTGGGGCAGAGGTTCATCGTTGGCATCCAGGGAGTGTGTGTGCAAAATTTGGCATCGACCGGGTTAACGGTGCCGGAGATTAGCTGTTCACAGACGGAAGGACGGACACACACACACACACACACACACACACACACACACACACACACACACAGACACACGGACACACGGACGGACGGACGGACGGAGTGCAAAACATACTCTCTCCCCATGCCTTCGGCCTGGTGGAGACAATAAAAACGTAGTACTCTGGGAGTACACAAGAAGACAGGCTGCATGAGCCGCATCATCTTCGTTCAGTTTTTACTTCAGCACTATTACACTGACTAAATAATTTAAGAACGGTAATCTTTTCTCTGATTTACCATCAGGTATAAATATCTAAAACTACCAAGGATAGAAATACAATCGAGAGCATAGGCATACATGAATAATACAGTCAATGAAAAAGAATAAAGATTCGTACCTTGCATTAAATGGATGAGCTCGTGGACCTTGTCCAGTGCAGGGAATAGATCAGAGGCTGAATCCAGTCTGGCCTTTAGCTCAAACACCTTGTTCCTCTTACTTACACTGAGCAAGCCAACAAGCTCCTCAATTTCCTACACAATAAAATACAACACAATGCAAATTGCAAAAGGGCTGTGGGAGGACATACAGTATATAAGGTGACGAAATGATTATGTAAAAGTCACACTCGGCTGTAACTACTTCAGCTTGTATGTACACAGCATTCAAGTGCAATTCGTCATAATACATAATATTAAACTTAATTTTGGGCACTTCATTGTAGGTATTTTGAAAATATTTTAAAAATATATCTGATCTACAACTAGCTCTCTGATCTCATAGTAGATAACCTTCTTTTTCTTTTTTTTTTTACCTTGATCCACTGTTTTGTGATGTTTACTTCTGCCCAGCACCTGGCTTTTTAAACTGTAGATGTGTGTGCTTTATTTACTCGTTAGTGGTTATGTGGCTCAGTGGTTAAGACACATGAACGAACTGATAAGAACCAGAGCAAAACAGGGCAAAGGAGAACGCTACCCCCCCCCTTCCCTCACATCTCCGTCCACTATTATGCTCGAATTGCACCTTCCTAAATTTGTTGTATATATGGAACACACAAAGTTCACCTAACTTTGCTACTACAGGGAAAACATATGCACATGTATATGGGATATTTCTGGCAGAGCGGGGGCGGTGGTTTGCTCTTCACCGCGGCTCGTGACGTCATGTTGTAGTTCGGTGGTCACCTCACCACCGGAGCGGTGGTCACCTCACCACCGAAAATCCAGACTATGAATAGGCCTTAAGCCTCTCCTCTCCCCCAACGCACCATGACTAAAGACTGCAAACGCGACTACAGAAAGCCCCACTAGGGTATGATATGCAAGAGAATGGAATGCAAGCTGATGACTTGAGTCATTTCTTGTTATCCTTTGTTTGCAATTTCTTTTGCACACTCTTTATCCTATCTTCTTTGTTGTTGTTGCTGGTATATGCTGCTGCATTGTCTGAAGGAATACATTTTACTCATATGTAACAATAAAGTACAACCTTGAGGTGTCTATCCACTCTCTGCAAACACACATACAATACAGTATGTAGTACTGTACGTGCATACATACAGACCTTCAGAATGGTTGTTATGGTAACCATGGAGGTTTTCAAGGTCTGTTCTTCGTTGATCTTTTTAACCGGCGAGGAGAGGCGAGGTCTGATGCTGCGAAAGATGGTGACAATGAGGATGTTGATGGGGAACATGAGTAGTCCACTCTCCACCCCCACCATGATGTTCTGCCAGCTGACGTGCAGTGAGCCTGTGGAGGCACGCAAACACATGCATAATTATGTATGTCCACCATTGTTCAGTCAGTGTGATTAGATGAATGGTCTATCTACCAGGTCACATTGACACTGCCCTGCTGTCACTGACACACACCGTGACACACGCACGCACGCACACGCACGCACGCACGTGCGCGCACACACACACACACACACACACACACACACACACACACACACACACACACACACACACACACACACACAAACACAAACACACACATACACACACACACACACACACACACACACATATTTGTATTACTATACTATACTATAATTACCTAAAGCTGAAAATAGCCGATACTGTACAAGCTCACAATGTGTCTGCGACATCGGCTATTTTATTCTGTGTGCAACATTGGAATGCAACTATGCATAAATCACTCATAACTCTAACCCTAACCTCTAAACCTAACGCTAACCCCAACCAGACACCTTTCTTGTAAGCCTAACTCCCCCAATATTGTTAAACCATAAAACAACGATTTATTTTGTGAGCACCAGGACAATAATTATTGTCCTCACAATGTCTACTCTATTTAACAAATTCTATAATGTTGTGGGAACATTTGGACCTCACAAGTATTGATAGATCTATTGTGGAATGAATGTCATATATTATGTATAATTTTGTATAGCCATAAATTCATGTCCCAATGACATATGATTGTCACTGAGTGAGCACATTCGCATTTGCCCAGTTTGATAATCTATTGCGTACAAGCTGCTAACATAATCGACTCAGAGATCAAATGTGGCAGAAGTTACTGTTCAACGTCACGTTATCCGCTGTCTTGTGAATGTGAACTGATTGCCTACGCAGCTGGAGAATGGAGATGCCCTTGGAAACGTAGTGCCCAAATGTGTGATGCAGTGTTTTGTATTATCTACAGCTGACTCAGGCAGTAGGCTTCTGGTCCTCAGAGACTACATGAGACACTCTCAATGAACACATTGACGTCAAGTCACAGTCGTACAAAGCACAACCTTTCCTCAAACTGTTAATACAATTTACAATCAAACAAACACGTGATGAATCTGGAATTCATAATTCTTAGTAATGTGTGCTACTGTGCTCATCTTGACTTTCATTTGGAGGTGTCTGTAGGGTGTCTGTGACTGTCTTCCATTCCAGGCTCACACACCCAGTCCCATGTGGTGAGGGCCATGCCATTGCTATGTGCCTTCCTGTGGCTATTTGTGTGACAAAGGAGTTTGTTGACATGAAGGAACAGACTGATTGATCAAAGGACTTGTCACTAAAATGTATGCATATTTCTGTTGACACCCTACACTCATGTAAACTGCTTAAAAGGTTGTCCAAGATGGGACTCTTTGTCAGTCGGGCGCGAGCCTTGTGGATGCACGTCAGGCCATCTCTGGCTGGCGTGAGCTTTAACCTGTATGCATTGCTGCGCTGTGTACTTGTGAAATAAACAACATCATCTCGGATCTGCTTCTGCTGTCTGCCGTGTGTCACAACTTTTCTCCGGGGCTCTCATGGTTCAGATACATCAGATGGTGTCCGAAATCCGTTGTCATTGGACATTTTTTATGTGCCAGACAAACAGAACCGGCGGCTTTTTTATTCAGTCTAATTCGAGGTGGGGAGTTTTTGTGAGCAACGACGGGGACGTGTGATCCAGCGTTCAGTGCGTCTACATGGAGATGGAGGCCTTCGCCGGCTACAGGCTGCCTCACGACCCTGCCCTGCGAGAGGATGGACAGGAGCGGTCGCATCGACGGCGGGGAGACGGTGGGCGGTGTGCGGCTGCGGTTGGCGGGGACCATCGTCTTTGCATCAGCGCGCTGGCGGTGGACGACGAGGTGATGGGACGCAGCGCAGCGCGGCGGCGGGGACCCCATGGTTCCCCGGGGGAGAGGCGACCACTCGACGCATGGCGCGGCGGTGGTTTTCACTTTCCTTGGCCGACTGACCAACACGAGCTGAGGGCCTTGCAGTCGTCATACGCGGCGTCTGTGATGAAGTTACGCAACGGCCTTTTTCTTCCCAACTCTGATGAGTTCTGAGTTGGGAGGGGGGAGATGAGATGATGATGAGGACAGCGAAAACAGTGTGAACTTTTTCTCAACTTGATCCGTGGCCTGGCGAACATTGAGGTAACGGAATGCAGCATACAGAAGATTTTCCTTTGTCCATATATCAGAGGCGAAGATGGACTTCCCTTCTCTCTGATTACAAATTGTGCGTCGTGTTTGTTTCAACATGAATTAATAGGCCTCGTGTTGATTGTATGTTTTTGTCGTATAATTAGATAAGTTGAGTCATGAGTAGCCTACTTAGGCAACAATGAGGTGATTTCCTCGACGTGAAGAGAATATTAAGTTGAATATTGCTTAAACTCTGGCCTGTTAATGTATTTTTATCTTTTCTTATTACTGTTTAGCTGGTTAACAAGGGTCCAGCGTCATTTATTATGTACTACCCTAGTAGAGCGGAGTTTTATTTAAAGCATTATAAACGTATATGTTATTGCACGTCCTAAATTTCCTGAAAGCGGCAACGTCTGTTAAATGTCAGTTATTATTTGTACTAATCATTTGACCATTATTCTTTGTTTAGGATTAGGTATTTGTCAGAAAAATGATTTGAATTACAGACAGCTGAGTTATCGAGGTGTAAAGGGGATTTTTACTGTGGTTTTTAAGCTAAAATGTAGTTTTTTATATGTTGTTTCCGTGGTTGTGAATCACAAAGAGGTGGTCAGGTCTCACGATGGTCCGTCCATGACCTAAGGGGTCATGAAGTGAATGTTGTAAGTGTTTATTTTTTTATGTTTTAGCCTAAGATTAGAGTAACACAGAGAGAGTCCTAAAAGCACATCGAGGATGAAATGTAATGTAATGTAATCATTTATGACAAGCTGTAATCTTAAATGTCTGTAAACCATTTTGGGGAAAGTCCTACTGTAATGCTGCTGTTTCTGATGTCTTGAATGTACCGTCCAGCTGAGGATCAAGGGGGGTGGTAAGAATTATGATTCCATATTTTAGTATGACAGTCTTTTGGACGGTCATAAGGGGGGTTATGATGAATCTGGAATTCATAATTCTTAGTAATGTGTGCTACTGTGCTCATCTTGACTTTCATTTGGAGGTGTCTGTAGGGTGTCTGTGACTGTCTTCCATTCCAGGCTCACACACCCAGTCCCATGTGGTGAGGGCCATGCCATTGCTATGTGCCTTCCTGTGGCTATTTGTGTGACAAAGGAGTTTGTTGACATGAAGGAACAGACTGATTGATCAAAGGACTTGTCACTAAAATGTATGCATATTTCTGTTGACACCCTACACTCATGTAAACTGCTTAAAAGGTTGTCCAAGATGGGACTCTTTGTCAGTCGGGCGCGAGCCTTGTGGATGCACGTCAGGCCATCTCTGGCTGGCGTGAGCTTTAACCTGTATGCATTGCTGCGCTGTGTACTTGTGAAATAAACAACATCATCTCGGATCTGCTTCTGCTGTCTGCCGTGTGTCACAACTTTTCTCCGGGGCTCTCATGGTTCAGATACATCACACGCTTCCGTAGGTTTGAAGAATGACGTGTGTAATGTGGGAAGTACCTCCAGAGAGGTGCGCACGCACGCACGCACAATTACTGTACTACAACAGCATTACTCATCATTACAGAGTTACCAGTGTGCAGCACAACACTACTGGTATGAAACTCTTCATTTCATTTGTAATTCCATTAAAGGCCTATTTATTCATCCTCCAGTTTTAGTTGATAAGCTGACCAGCTAAAACTACAACATGACGTCATGTTGTGGTGGTAAGCGCTTCACCGCTCACCCAAACACATCTCTCTGTTTTTTCTAACCACCGTTTTGGTGGTCACCTTATCACCTAAAAGTGTATGAATAGGCCTTAGTCGTTCATTTGTAATTTGTAATTCAGTTGTTCATTCACCAATGGAGAAGATGACTGGGGAGGTGTCGTCTACAGGAATATTCCAGAAGGCGATATTGATAGCCATGGTGCAGAGCAGCAGACTCATGCAGCAGGACACCCTCTGGGCACGTGTGAACGGACTACGCCAGGGAGGGTCCACAATGGACAGCCAGATGTGTTCGTCCCTGAAGCCGGTCGATGTTCTACTATGGAAGATATTCCTGATCGAAAAGAAGGGAAAGCTCATTACAGAAACTGACTTGAATAATACCACAGTCGGGTGGAAACTCCAAAACTGACCCACAGACGTAACCACTTTCACAAAAAAGGAAAATACCAGATATACAAGTTCACAACGCATAAGGCGTAGGACATTAACTTGTATAGAGATACAAGGTATCTTCCCTACAGCAATGATATGGAGGTAACTTTATTTTGATGCAAGAGTTGCTTCCGATTATTAAACTGGTGCACAACCTGAAGCTCCGAATCTCGTTCTGCTTTGCAGTGTTGAAGTTTTTCTTGGTCACGCCCTCGCCCCGGTCAGCGCTCAGCCAGCAGTCACACAGGAAGTGCCATACCTGTCGCGTCTGGAGGTTCTGCACTGTCACTTTGTTGATGTACCTAATAGAGGAAGACAACATATCACACATCAAATTAGTGTATATTCATAATACAAGAGCAGTTCCCAAACAAGATAGTGAGGCCAGCCTGACATTTTGACTTCTGTTGCAGTGATGGTCAAGAGCATTTCCTGTTGAGAGATAATGTCATCACATTTTAGGCTCTAAAAGCACTCAGACACCCTCCACATGGCTCAAATATCAAATCCAGCTCAACTTGCCACAGTTTATTTCTAAACTAAACATATACAACCGGGGTAGTAGAAATATTTCCTTCATGGCTACTAGCTACAGTTTCTAACCATGTGAAATAGTTTAGTTTTTTCCATTTCCCACCTGCATATGATGCTAATGTTTCGAACTGTACACCTGTATAACCTGTTTTCTATCTCTTTCCATTTGCCCTCACTATACCTCTATAGAGAGCATTCTCTTCTCACAGAATACTACACAATGATGGAGCACGCACAAGAAGAATTTCACCCACTGTTTTATACCTATAAAACTGTGATGTCAAATGAAACAAATTCTGATTCTGAAAAAAAATAGAAATAATATCAATCAAAAAATAATATTGCTATAAAGTGGGGATTCTCTCTTCTCCGGATCTTTCTACCAGATGGGCGTGGTTTTGAGATTATTATTCTGTGAGATAGGGTTAGGGTTAAGGTTAGGGTTAGGCATGGTTTTTGCGTAAGGTTAGGCATGGTTTTTGCGAGGTTAATGTTATGGTTAGCGTTAGGTTTAGGCATATAACTATACGCCCATCGGGTAGAACAGTCTGGAAAAGAGGTAGTCCCGTATAAAGTGCATGAGAAGATAGTTAGCAAAGTAATCTAGTGAACAGCTGAGGACTGAACTGACTGAGCTACTGTTTCCCTTGCTATTCAGTTATGCTTTGACTACAATACCATGAGGGGTGGCCTCCAGAGCTGTCATGTTGTAGCCTAATGTTGTGCAGCTCCCCCAGTGGGTAAGGTGTGGCCAGCAGGAACATGTCAACTGCTCCCCTGGCAAACACAGGCCTGTCGGGATCTTCCAGGTTATGCGTGCTACTCTCTCCCTCCGAGCCTATCAGCTTTACCGTGACCTAAAGGAGGCAAGGACGGCACTCTGATGGAAATGGTGGCTAAATTGTAAATTCCCACATTCACTGAGCGTCGTGACATAATACACAGTAAAGGGCCATTCACACCAAGCACTAACTATAATGATAGATGTAACTACTGTATATCATTCACCATTGTATTATTTTATAGTTGTGGAGTGAACTTCGCCCTCCACTTGCATTGGAACGATCTTTCATGCATTGGAACAATCTTTCAAATTATATCTTTATCATTATCATTATAGTCTTACTGCTTGGTGTGTGCATTGTGCAATCAGGGCAGATTGTACTCGAGATTGTACAGTTTCAATCAGACTCAGTGTGAATCTGCCCTTAGCCTTAGTGAACAAATGTGACGAAATGGACACTTACTTACAGGTCAATTTGGTTACATTTATGTTTCTCAGAGTTAGTTACAAATTGACAAATGAACACTGAGGATTTTATAGTGTATAGGCTTAAGAAATCATGGTACTGTACACAATGGTCAATTAATGAACCATGGTCTGTTCCATAAAGTACATGAAACCTCTTACATTGGCAGAGGTACCGGCGTTCTTCCGCTGGCCGGTCTGAACCCCCAGCAGGTAGTTATACTGAGCACACAGATGGTTGTCCTTCAGCAGGATAATCTTCCTCTGAGAGTGCAACAGGAAAGCATTTTCAATGCATAGAAACATCAGTGTTGGGTGACCATTGACCGTTTTGACATGACATCCATTTTTCTCTTAAGTCATAAGATCGTCAGAGCATCATACACATTTAAACATATATAATATATATAGCATAATATTGTGCAGAAACCTTGTGTCTCCATATAACTAATGGCCTAATTCACCATACTATAATGTCACTCACAAGTACCCAAAATAACAGATCTACATGCTATTTCTTGCTTGCAAGGTTGTGACCTTTTTTATCTACTTTTCTGCAATTGTTTGGAGGGAAAAAAGTGAAGTGTGTCTGTGGGTTTTATAAATGAAAAGTAAGCTTGTGACTAAATAATAACTACATTTCCACCTGACAGTGATGCTATTATACAATACACATTAAAGCACAAACAAAAATAGTAAAATAAAAAAGCTCACCCTGGAGAGAGCCCTGCGGTCAGCATAACAGGCCCACAGTAGAGTGATCAGGTACAAACCAAAGAAAGCACACAGCAGGGCCAGCACCACATAGTTCTGAGACACAGTGGCGAACAGCTCCGCTGTACGGGATAGGTCCACATAGTTGGGCATCACAAAGAAAGAACTTCCGAAAAGTGTGAGATGGTTACAGAGGCACTGGGTCCGATGTGGAGTGGTTCTGCTCCCCACCTGAAACAATCAGCCAGTGGTGGAAAGTAAGTGTCAAGTACTAATTAAGTACTAATTACCTACAGAGGTACTTTTACCTGAAAACCACTACAGTTATTTGAAAACCTTTGATAGATCTTACTTACATACAGTAACTAATTAAACTATTTTAATTGTCTCCACCAGGCCGAAGGCATGGGGAGAGGGTATGTTTTGCACTCCTTCCGTCCGTGTGTGTCCGTCCGTCCATTACCAGCTCGTCTATGGCACCGTTAACCCGGTTAATGCCAAACTTTGCATACACACTCCCTAGATGTCAACGATGAACCCAGAATTGCCTGTTATAGCAATATATTACTCCTCCAGATTTTGTCCAAAAATCCCGCAAATCTTTACACAACATGTCTATAGTCATGTGCTCAAGACCGATCTGTCCGATATTTCATATTCCATCCTAATTGGCTAACATTGGCTTTCAAAGTTTGCAGGATTGGCCCGTTTTGAACAAAAAGCATCAAATCATCAACGCAGCGTGCAATTTACGACATCTTTTTTTTTACGTTCTGTTTATTATTATTATTTTTTTTTTACAAATGCAGAAATAAATTGAGAAATACAAACAGAGTAATTTACGTAACATCTTTCACGCACTTTCCTACTAGGCTGAGGAATATATCCCACCCTTTTCACATTGTCCTGTTATAGCGCCACCAACAGGTGGATTTTTGAAAAACACATTTTTGGAACAAAATGCCTCAAATCATCCAATTGCCATCAAAGGCGTAAGAACAAGTGGTACCCGTTTCACATTGGCCTATTATAGCGCCACCAGGAGGCCTGAGGGGCACTTTTTCTAGTTTAAATTTGATCCCCCTCACCCTGCAGCCTGCGTTGCTCCAGACCTTCTGCTCTGTGTCCCAGTACAAGCACTTGCTGGTGTACGAGCTGAAGTACAAGGTCACATCTTGTTCCCCGCTGTAATTGAGGATGGTGGTCTTAATGTACCATGTTCCTGTGGTCTGTTGGAACATCTCAGGGGTCAACATCCATCGATGACCTCCTGTTACAGGGAGCAACATGCAGAACAAATTTCAAGCTATGGCATGCAGTGACAGTGAATAATTGAATGCAATAGCATTCAAAAGTAGTTTTTCAGAGAGTGCACCTCTGTTGTAGGCCTACACTTACCTGTGTTATTGAGCATGATTCTGCTGGTGTAGTTGGTCTCCTTAGCAGGCGCCCCTGGGAACAGTAGCATCAGCAGTGACACTTTGAAACTGGGTTCCACACTGAAGAAGAGCGTCACATTAGCATCTGTGATGTTAAATGCTGTCAGTACTGGTGGAGCACCGCTCTTCAACACAGCCGTACTGTTGCTAATTGATGGAGGACCTGGACGAGGAAGGAAAATCTGTGGAAGAGGAAAAACACAGCAATACTGTTGGTAAGTGATGGAGGACCTGGACGAGGAAGGAAAATCGTTTTTTTAATATATAGTTTTTTATTGGGGACAGTTAAGCAGCACATCTGACAAGAAAATCTTTGCACATAGTCACCTGTTTTTTTTTTTTTCTTTTTAAATATCACAAAGCATCACAGAAACACAAACATACAAGCAACAGTGTACACCCCCCCCCCCCCCCCCCCAAAAAAAAAGAAACAAGGACAGACAGGACAAAAGAAAACACAGGTCACATCATGGGTCACAGTCAAAGTATTGTACACTTGTGAGAGAGGCACTGTCTGTTAATTCTGAAATCCACTGTCCACTATATTTGGGTCACTGCACCGAGCAGTCTAATCCAGGAAGGTACGAATATTGAAGTACATCACATCGTTGAGCTAGATTGAGTGAGAGGGTGGCGACTTCCAAGATAGTAATATTCTTCTTCTAGCTAACAGTGTTGCAAAAGCAATAATCTCTAACTTCTGATTCGTGTACTGTAAGGGGTTTGACGGTGTGCCGAATACAGCCATCAATGGACAGGGTTGTAGCGCAATTTCTAGCACGTCTGACAGTGTGACAAACACAAGTGACCAGAATCGCTGTAGCTGGGGACAAGACCAATACATATATACATATGAGATGTGCTTGTGTCTGGGCACAGCGATCACACTTCGAGTCTGCCTCAGGATACATTTCTTCAGCCACCCTGGCTTTACTAAGATGAGTTCTATGTACTACTTTCAGTTGAATTAGGCTGAGGCGTGCACATGAGGTGGTTGAGTTGACTCTGTATAGCGCGTCTGCCCACCACTCATCTGTCAATACAGTACTCAATTCTCTTTCCCATTCGTTTTTTAACCCTTGTGTATATTGGTATCAGTAAGAGATGAGATAAATGTGTAAGAGTCTGAAACAAATCCAGGAAGGAAAATCTGTGGAAGTGAAATACATGCAGGCTTAGCATCAGGAATGATCCATTAGCAGTCTGATTTGGAAAATATGGTATTATTATAGAATCACAATATTATTGTAGCCATCAAACATTGTAAATGATTGAAACAAATATTTTTGTACAGTGCCAGAGATTAGCTGTACACCGACGGACACCTCTGTGTTTGCTAACACATATTCGTACCACCGTGGGACATAATTTATTCTAGTCATTCCTGTACCTCTATCATCTCTTTCTTTTCAAAATCTTTTTATTGTCGTTTTATAACAGAAAAAATAAAAATAAAATATCAGATTTTAGTATCAGTGACTGAGGTAAACAAACGTAGCCTACTGTATGAATCACAGAGATCGTGGGCACAGACATAATGAAAAGACTGTTATTGTGCAAAACATGCCCCTTCAAGACAAAAGAAAAACATTTTCTCCCCTTCAAGTCCCAATTTAGTAAAGCCAATTCCCAATTCCCCAGCCTCTCTACAAGTACTCCATCTCTGCTAACCCCCACAATCAGTCATTGCGAGGGTGAATACCTCTATCATCTCTGGCAAGTTGCTCAGAAGGATGTCTGAGGATCCGTTGTTGAGTAAGAGACTGATGAGGATTCCTGAGATGTTCTCATCTGATGGATGGGGATTGGTAGTAAAGGTAGTCAACTAGGGGAAGGAAACAACAACAGACACACACACACACACACACACACACACACACACACACACACACACACACACACACACACACACACACACACACACACACACACACACACACACACACACACACACACACACACACACACGCTCAGTGGTGGTATACATCACTGGTATTTGTATAGCTGAACTACAAGCTCAAACCGTTACACTGTGATGCATTGTGAGCTTGTAGATCTGTTATTTTCCCTTTTTTAAAGGCTTGAAAATATGAAACGTCATTTTGGAAGAATTTTAGGATGCAAATCTTGTATGGGTTTCCTGGTACAAAGTCTTTCCAGATGGGGGTCCGTGGCCAAATACGTGCATATCAATTTGGAGGTCCTCGACATGAAATGGTTGGAGAACCACTGCTCTATACAGACCTGGGCATTGACAGTCTCGTACCCTCCCAGCTGGGACTGGAGTGCAGAGTAGGAGGGGAGCTTGATGACAATGCCATCCTCCTCTGAGCCCAGTACTAGATGGTCCATAGCAGCTGGTGTGTGGCTGGCAGGATGAAACACATTAGAACACAGTGTTACAGTAATGTAACTCCAGATAGTGTACAAATGGAACCAAATGGGACCTGAACGCGTGCATTTGAAAGATTATGCAAAGGAACAGAATTCTTTCACCCAAGTCATGCAAATTATTATGTGAAATTGCATGTTTCCATTTTGACAATAGAAAGCGATTGATAATATTCTCAATAAAAAAAATACTAACCTGCTCTGATAAAAGGTTCCCATTGCATGTTTTATAACAATTGTCTTTTTAGTTCCTGAAGCCACCAGTATGCTGATTGCCTTGTAAATCTCAAATACTTGTTCAAACAAATGCTGGAAAGGAACAATTGAACAAAACATCAAACCTTCGAGTGTGATTTGTCTTTGTGTTTCTTAAAGTTCTCTTGCACACATTTTTGCCTGAACTTACCTTGGAGTTTGGGTCTGTTGCTCCGCCACATTTCTTTATTGAGAGTGTAAAGATGCCACCTGTACAGTTGATAATATGGCCTATTATTTCATCGTCTTGTATAATAGATTGTGGAGAAACCTTTCGTGTGCCTTCAAGCAAGTATTTAATGAAGTCATCCTGTTATTGGTAAAGAAGGTAAGATTAGTGTCATGTTTATGTACTCTCTCTCTCTCGCGCACGCACGCACGCACGCACGCACGCACGCACGCACGCACGCACACACGCACGCACGCACGCACACCTAACCCCTATAGATAAAGCAACTGAATGCAAGCAATACTTTGGCCTTATCACTCCCTCCCTTCACCCAGGACAAATATATATTACAGTATATATAGAAGTAGAAGAGTGAATGGAGTCTTCGACTTCGACCATGCATAGCGCCTCTTAATAAGGTACTGAGTGGTTGCAGGAAAGGAAACAGCAACATATTTTGTGAAGAAAGGTTCGCAGTGAAAAGGCTCATAATGTATGAGCACATTATGAGAGATTCATTAGAGAACCTAATGAATCACAGCGAAATGTGTTCATTCCAAGTTTTGTATAAACATGATTATTGATGGTTCTTTATTCTAGTCAGATTCAGACGGCCTTGGTATCGAGGCTATAGTCAGATGAATGTGAACAAAAGTAAAAGCCTGGGTACCGAGGCTAATCAGATTGTGACAGGGAGCAGATGCCGTGGTGAACACTGGCCCATTCACTGTTACTCGGCCAGGAATAAAGTCTATACTGTAGGTGCCAAAAGTAATGTTACTCACCCTGCTTGCGTCTGTGGGTTCGTCTGGATTCAGTTCCATGCGCAACAATTCTTTGTCTGCTGCCTGTCTCAAAAAAATATAATCAGTATACCAGTAAGACGCCTGAGAGCGAGAAGCGACCTCGCCCTAAAGGGGAGCCCTAAAGGGACGCATCCGCCTGGGTGACAGCAGCGCTGGTGCTTTGGCATGGGGGGTAAGATCTTAATTTTTGGCTCTGTTGAGAACTCTAGTTTTCACCGGCTGCCGGGCACTGCTGCACTAATAACTTTGGGGCAGGCCCGACTAGAGTTTGAATGGACAGGTATCAGTCAAAAGGGAGACATCAAAGAGGAAGGATGGATGGGGAAGTATCAACATATGGAATGTCAGAACAGGTCAACTCCATATACTGTATGGAGATCTAAGGGTTTGAGGTTTGAGATCTTAATTTTTGGCTCTGTTGAGAACTCTAGTTTTCACCGGCTGCCGGGCACTGCTGCACTAATAACTTTGGGGCAGGCCCGACTAGAGTTTGAATGGACAGGTATCAGTCAAAAGGGAGACATCAAAGAGGAAGGATGGATGGGGAAGGATCAACATATGGAATGTCAGAACAGGTCAACTCCATATACTGTATGGAGATCTAAGGGTTTGAGGTTTGAGGTCAGATGTAGAGTTGCTGGCCAATATTGATCAGGGATCTCCATATATGGGCTTAATATTGATGACATCAGGGATCTCCATCCCTGATGATGTCAAGTGATGTCACATGCTCCATCCCTGATGATGTTACGCGATGTCACGTGCCCGACCAACACACAAACTGATGGGAAATGCACGATTCGATAGTTAACTGCGACCTTTGGTCGCAACAAAAATTGAAGCATGATACACCCATGAGCTGTACACAAAATACTGTATAATAATACAGACACAGATATGTTATAACCTAATTTTTTAAATACAGTGTATTAATTATGTTTAGCCAAATAGAAATGACTCTCTTCACTATCTATTACATTACTGCATGTGTAGAACCACTTCATTTGTAAGCTGTGACCGGGTTTCCCCACCAGGGTAATAATACATAGGTCTCCTCCTTTTGAATCCCCTCTACACAAAATCTCTTTGCCAACAATAGCCTACTGTACAAGCTCACAACACGTTGCATTGTGACACGTTATGAGATTTTGGATCTGCTATTTTTGCAGAATGTTTGCCCTTTTTGACCAAATGTTCACAGTTCACCTATTTATTATGATGAATAGGGATGCTAGATTTCATGTGATCTATACAGTGCTTCTCAAAGTGGGGTCCAGGGACCCCCACAGGTCCTTGAGGGGGTTCCAGGCTGCTAAATGACTGATAGTTAGGTAATAATCTGAGGGTGTACGAATGGAACCAAATGGACACTAACACATCAAACTGGGGGTTCTTGAAATGAAAACGTTTGAGAATCACTGATCTATATGATGTGAAAGCATGTAGTTGAAATGATAGACACATCACTAACCTGAAGAAGTTTGTCAATATTATCTACTAGCATACTCATGTTCTGACTGCCACTGGCGGACCTTGCAAAGCCTGAGGAACAGACAGATTAATAACAAAAAGACATAAAGTCTATGGTGGAACATAAAATGAAATATACATTCATATCGACAAACTCTAACTTACGAGACTTCAATGCGTGTTTGGGCTGGTTTATACCCTGTGAATGTGAATAAAAAGTAAGCTGTGAAAGATTTTCAGCCTTTTGTTTCACCATGAATTCCACACACACACACACACACACACACACACACACACACACACACACACACACACACACACACACACACACACACACACACACACACACACACACACGTACAGTACAGTACAGTACAGTACAGTACAGTACAGTACAGTACAGTACAGTACAGTACAGTACAGTACAGTACAGTACAGACTACATAGTCCGACAACCAATAGTCCGGCAGCCAATAGTCCGACAACCAATAGTCCGATACCCTAACAGCACCACTCATTCGGACAGGTCTGATTTTTTTTAACTATACATTTTTATCGTACGATTTTGTAACCATTTTTTACCCAGTGCCATTTCCCTAATAAACTGTAATCCTGGGTGCTACTCTTCCTCTGCCAATCTGGGGAAAGCCCCAAACTGAGCTCATGCTTCCTTCAATGAATTCAGGTGGAATTATTCTGTCGATGTTCTAGTTCAAGGACTATTTTGTAATATTACTCACCTCTTTGTCTGAGGAGAAACGTAAGTCTGTAAAAAGAAAAAGTAAATTAAATAGCGGTTTGGATGGATGGCATCACACATCACTGGAATCAGCTCTATAAGTTAAATGTCACTTGTCCGGAACACAAGCACACACAAATACATTTTAAATCAACTAACTGTAAGTTTGAATATTAGATGAATATTCTCAGTTGATAAATTAATTGGAGCTCATAGCCGAAGTTCAGGAGCAGGACCACACCTCCAACGCAGCTACCTCCACCTCCTATCAAGCCACATCCAATCAGGCCACATCCATCCCTATAACTACTAGCCCATCTAACCATGGCTCTCCCCTGTTCTCATTTCGTCGCCACGTTCGGCACTAGAACACGCAACGGCAACATCAACTCAACAACAGAAATACGCGACAGTGCAGTGATATACACATTTACTCGGCCGGCGGCTCATTCATTCTGTCTCACCTTAAGCCGTCTCTCCTTCTACCCTGTCAGCTGTCACGGACACGGACGTTCCAAACATCGGCGCTTCAAACTGTCTGTACTCCTCGGATGGTTCGTATCGTCCCAAGGTTAATCTCTTCTCAACCTAACCGCTCTATCCACGTTCTAATTCGTTCAAGAGCCATCGATCGTCACCGTCCATGTCGTAGGTAGCTCGCTGCTATTTTCTCAGAGAGGAATAATTCAAGCCTCCCGCTGTTTAATCAACTCCGATCCCGTAATCATTTGTTTGTTGGTTCGATCGATTGATTGGCGGACAGCACGCAGCTGTCCCAATTCCCCGCGGATCGCGCACCAGCGAGAGAGACGTCAGCCGGCCATACCGAGCGAGCGAATTGTTATCACAATCATCTTTTAAGAGAAAGACGAGGGATTCGATTTCACTTAGAAGTTAAGTTCCACTTCAGTTGGCCGCTGTAGTCCAGCTCTCTTCCGGGCGCCGTTCCCATGCAAACTACAACTGCACGTCGTGACGGAAACGCCCCCGTTAAAGGGACAGTTCACCCAGCACAGGGAAAGCTTATAAAAGCAGCAGTCACTTCACACTCATTCGTTCAACAGGGATTCGTTCGGCCCGCGTTACGTGCTCGACTTGCACCTTAAATTAAAATAAACTAATAAATCAACAATAAAACAATAAAATAAATTAAATTAAATAAAAAACGAACAGCGTCATCGGCACCCGATCGCCAGCACCCCCTGCAGCTGTAGCAGTCGGGGTCCAGGTTTAACTCAAGTTTCTATTAAAGACCTGCCAGCCTCAGCAGAGACGGCCGGCACTGAGATGCCGGCGCCCCCTACTGTCGGCAGAGGCCGACTCCAACCAGCCTCAGCAGAGACGGCCGGCACCGAGATGCCGGCGCCCCCTACTGTCCACAGAGGCCGACATCAACCAGCCTCAGCAGAGACGGCCGGCACCGAGATGCCGGCGCCCCCTACTGCCCGCAGAGGCCGACATCAGCCAACCTCAGCAGGGACCGCCGGCACCTAGATGCCAGCGCCCCCTACCGTCCACAGAGGCCACATACGTCAGTCAGCCTCAGCAGGGACGGCCGGCACCGAGATGCCGGCGCCCCCTACTGTCCACAGAGGCCGACATCAACCAGCCTCAGCAGAGACGGCCGGCACCGAGATGCCGGCGCCCCCTACTGTCCACAGAGGCCGACATCAACCAGCCTCAGCAGAGACGGCCGGCACCGAGATGCCGGCGCCCCCTACTGTCCACAGAGGCCGACATCAACCAGCCTCAGCAGAGACGGCCGGCACCAAGATGCCGGCGCCCCCTACTGTCCGCAGAGGCCGACATCAGCCAACCTCAGCAGGGACCGCCGGCACCAAGATGCCAGCGCCCCCTACTGTCCGCAGAGGCCACATACGTCTGTCAGCCTCAGCAGGGACGGCCGGCTCCGAGATACCGGCGCCCCCTACTGCCCGCAGAGGCCGACATCAACCAGCCTCAGCAGGGACGGCCGGCACCGAGATGCCGGCGCCCCCTACTGTCCGCAGAGGCCGACATCAGCCAGCCTCAGCAGGGACAGCCGGCACCGAGATGCCGGCGCCCCCTACTGTCCGCAGAGACCGACATCAGCCAGCCTCAGCAGGGACCGCTGGCACCGAGATGCCGGCGACCCCTACTGTCCGCAGAGACCGACATCAGCCAGCCTCAGCAGGGACGGCCGGCACCGAGATGCCGGCGCCCCCTACCGTTCGCAGAAGGTGACATCAGCCAGCCTCAGCAGGGACAGCCGGCACCGACGGCCACAGACGTCAGTCAGCCCGAGACGTCAGCACCCCCCTGCCCTCATCCCAGCCTACACAAGCAGTTCGCTACAGTACGGGGAGTCAGGCACCGAGATGCCAGCACCCCCTGCCCTCATCTCAGTCCACTCAGGCAGTTCGCTACAGTACGGGGAGTCAGGCACCGAGATGCCAGCACCCCCTGCCCTCATCTCAGTCTACACAGGCAGTTCGCTACAGTACGGGGAGTCAGGCACCGAGATGCCAGCACCCCCTGCCCTCATCTCAGTCTACACAGGCAGTTCGCTACAGTACGGGGAGTCAGGCACAGAGATGCCAGCACCCCCGGCCCTCATCTCAGTCTACACAGGCAGTTCGCTACAGTACGGGGAGTCAGGCACAGAGATGCCAGCACCCCCTGCCCTCATCCCAGCCTACACAGGCAGTTCGCTACAGTACGGGGAGTCAGGCAACGAGATGCCAGCACCCCCCGCCCTCATCTCAGTCTACACAGGCAGTTCGCTACAGTACGGGGAGCCATGCACTGAGATGCCAACACCCTAGATGCTCATCTCAGTCTGCAGAAGCAGTCCACTACAGCACGGGGAGTCAGGCACCGAGATGCCACTACCCCCTGCTGTTCATCTCAGTCTACAGAAGCAGTCCACTACAGCACGGGAAGTCAGGCACCGAGATGCCACTACCCCCTGCTGTTCATCTCAGTCTACAGAAGCAGTCCACTACAGCACGGGAAGTCAGGCACAGAGATGCCACTACCCCCTGCTGTCCATCTCAGCCCTCGGCTCAGAGTTCCTCCTCCCCCGGCACAGCGTCGTCTCCCTCTGCCCAGCGCGCCTCCCTCTCGGGCCAGCGTCGCCCCCCTCGGCACAGCATGCCTCTCCTCCCGGC
The DNA here is from genome assembly GCF_951216825.1 of Electrona antarctica. Lineage (NCBI taxonomy): Eukaryota > Metazoa > Chordata > Actinopteri > Myctophiformes > Myctophidae > Electrona > Electrona antarctica. The sequence goes on along the minus strand of NC_136808.1, from coordinate 16,107,594 downwards.
CAGCATCGTCTCCCTCTGCCCAGCGTGCCTCTCTCTCGGGCCAGCGTCGTCCCCCTCGGCACAGCGCGCCTCTCCCCCAGGCCAGTGTCGTCTACCTCCGCTCAGCGCGCCTCTCCCCCGGGCCAGCATCGTCTCCTCCGGGCCAGTGTCATCCCCCTCTGCTCAGCATGCCTCTCCCCCGGGCCAGCGTCGTCTGCCTCGGCACAGCGTGCCTCTCCTCCGGGCCAGTGTCGTCTACCTCTGCTCAGCACGCCTCTCCCCCGGGCCAGCGTCGTCTCCCCCGGCACAGCGTGCCTCTCCTCCGGGCCAGTGTCGTCTCCCCCTGCTCAGAGCGCCTCTTCCCCGAGCCAGCGTCGTCTCCATCGGCACAGCATACCTCTCCCCCGGGCCCGCGTCACCTCCCTCCCTCAGCACAGCGTCGCCTCCTTCGGCACAGCGTGCCTCTCCCCTGGGCCAGCGTCGTCTCCCCCGGCACAGCGTGCCTCTCCTCCGGGCCAGCATCGTCTCCCTCGGCACGTGTGCCTCTCTCCTCCAGGCTAGCGTCGTCTCCCTCGGCACAGCGTGCCTCCCTCCTCCCGGTTCAGTGTCGTCTCCCTCCTCCGGGCCAGCGTCGTCCCCCTCGGCACAGCGTGCCTCTCCTCCGGGTCAGCGTCTCCGGACCTGTCTCCCCCGGGCGGACCTTAAAGCATCCGACGTAGCATTCCCACACCTATCCGGACCTCATGCTACAAGAAGGACACGCTAACTGGGCCCGTCACCCCCAACTCGAGTCATCCTCCAAGTCTCCTGCAGTCGCACGCTCCAGTGGGGGATTTGGCACCGGGATGCCAGTGCCCCCGCCGTCAACTTCAGCCACCAGCAGTCGTCGGCTCCAGCGAGGGAATCCGCCTCCGGGATGCCAGTGCACCAGTCGCCTCCCGACTGTCCACTACAGCAACTCAGTGCCTCTCTAACAACGACAACCTACTCATCCTACTCTCGCTCAATCGTCGTCTTACCGTCGTTCTACTCTAAATCAGAAGGGCTCTCCGCTAGCAACCTCCAACGATCACAGCCGGTCTCCTCATCCGGGCGCCATAGCTCCATACTGCCCACGTCTAAAGGACGCAGCAGTCCGCTCCAGCCGACAGCTCATCACAGTCCAGTTCCAAGCTCCACTCCCAAAGGAGAAGCTCGACTGACCCTGATCTCCAACCCCCCCACCTACCCCAGCCGTGCCAAACGTCTTTCTCCCCGCGCCATCCTAATTTCGCCATCGTCATCACAAGGTTCCATTCTGGCCGTCTCCTCGCCCACTGGAACGGCATCTCCTTCCACCGAGATCACCTCACCCACCCGCAAGACATTAACTTGTCCACAGAAGCCGTCCTTTACGCCGATTTTGGGGGTTTCTACAGCGCCAGATGGCCTGCCGCCGGACGAACCCCGGAGCTCGCAGGAGCCACGAATGGTCTCTCCAATCAATCCCAATTTACTCGGACAACACAGCCGTTGTCAATATCGTCGTCACGGGCCGCTCCCACTCCGTTATCGTGCCATTCATGGGCCATCTCATCTGGCACCCAGGTTCCCATCAGTTCCTCCCCCACGTCGCTCATGTTTCGGTCATTCCATGCCTTCACCGACACGGAGTTCAGACGTCACGCCTCTCCACGCAGGCCTTGATCCAACTCCAGCTCCCCATATCTGGCGCCGACATTTCAACCTGCAAACCCTGCCTTCTCCGGTCCACTCCTCCCGGATCCACATCAACAGTCGGGAACCCTCAACCTCTTCACCTATCGGTCAGCACGACAGAACTTCGCCACTCCCATAACCAAACCAACCTATCGTCGGCACCATCCAACCTCATCTCCATCGACCTCCAGGAACCCGCACAAGTCCCTCGTCGCCCGCCCCTCGCCACAGACCTTCTGGTCACATGCATACGAACTCTCCACTCAGGATACCGCTCTCCCCTCGTCAGTCGAACCCCAGGTCGACTACATCAAACACTCAAAGACTATCCTAACCTCAAGCCAAGCTCACCTGTCCTCTTCTCAGGAAACCAGTCGATCCTGAACCCTTCAAATAGCTCTCGACCTACCTTCCATACCAGAAGTCCCAGAGTTACTCTCCTTCAGATCCCCTCTTCACTTCCGAGTCCGGCCGCGTTGCTTCCAGACGTGGTTCCCCCAACGACCCTGCAACGTACCTGCTCTCTCCGGTATCTCCCCCACACACTACTCGGGCCATTCTTCCAGGACCGGTGCAGCCACCTCCACATCTCGCAACGGCATCCCCGACCACCTGATCCAAATCACGGGCCGCTGGTCCTCCCAGGCATATCTCCGCCATATCAGATCAGATCTGCAAGATCCGAAGGCCGCCCCATCTCGTCTCCCTTAATGAAGCTTTTGGGGGTCTGACGTGCCTCGGGAGCATGCCGGATCCCCGAAGCTTCCCCACCCCGGCTAAATCCCCGACGCCGTCGATGGCTCGTCGATGGCCATCACCTCGTGGTGGCATTCACGACCATCCATTTTGTTTCAATAAAATGTTAAACGTTTTCATTGGCGGTGTGTTCCTTGATAGTGAATTGGAGCTCATAGCCGAAGTTCAGGAGCAGGACCACACCTCCAACGCAGCTACCTCCACCTCCTATCAAGCCACATCCAATCAGGCCACATCCATCCCTATAACTACTAGCCCATCTAACCATGGCTCTCCCCTGTTCTCATTTCTCGCACCCCTCCCACCCACCCCATTTCTCATCCTACTCCCCCTCTCTCTCTCCCCCCTACAGGTTCCTGACGGGGGTCTGACGTGCCTCGGGAGCATGCCGGATCCCCGAAGCTTCCCCACCCCGGCTAAATCCCCGACGCCGTCGATGGCTCGTCGATGGCCATCACCTCGTGGTGGCATTCACGACCATCCATTTTGTTTCAATAAAATGTTAAACGTTTTCATTGGCGGTGTGTTCCTTGATAGTGAATAGCCCTATAATGTCTGACTGTGATCTTACATATACATTTCATGTATTCCAAATACACAGCCATAGATCGGTCCTATCCGTGCACGGTTAGCAGACTGACCTCATCTGCATTTAAACTTGTAGCACTATATGTACCTACATGCACTAGTGTTGTAGTTGAGTCCACCTAAAGCGAGTCCAAGTCAAGACCAAGTCAGAGGGGGGTGGGGTGGCAAGTCCGAGTCAAGACCGAGAGTGGGAGGAGGTCGAGTCCAAGTCGAGACCGAGACCACCGGGAGGTGAGACCAAGTCGAGACCGAGTCGAGACCAGATTTTTTTTTTACAGGTACATCAATCTTGAACACACTGCTATTATATTGTACTGATTTTAGAAAAGCTCAAAATTAGGTATACAGGCTGGTCAGTTGTATTATGCATAGCCTACTACAATGAACTCTATTCAAAAATTATGCATATCCCAAACTTGACCACAAGGGCGAGACTTGTCAAGGACTTGAGTACAACACTAGTGTACACACCCAATTGGATTGGTGTGGGGTGATTGATCACACCACCTGCCAATTGTGTGTCCCACACATTTGTGCTTCTTGAAGGAAGTTTTGATATGTTCAGTCCTGCATTCATTCCGGGCTCCTCGCCGTAGAGAATGTCGTCCGTGTGAATCTCATGGAAAAGTGGAGATATTTGACTAAATAAGGCCTACACGTTTTCTGCCAGAACGTTCAAATGAATATGAAATTAACTGACAAGGTCAGTCTGCTAACCGTGCACGGATAGGACCGATCTATGGCTATCTATGTAAGATCACATACATTCGGGGGCCGTCTACATGTTTTAAATGTTTCATGTAATCATCGAAGCCATAAGGGACCCTCAAGGACCACTGGGGTTCCCTGCCCCATAGCAGTGCAGTAAAAATTCTTACTGGTCCACAATGATTGGAAACAAGCCCTATAGGGGCTTGTTTCCATTCCAATCATTCCAATCAATCAATCAATCAATCAATCAATCAATCAATCAATCAATCAATCAATCAATCAATGTACTGTATGCAAAAGAGTGATGAAAGGAGTCGAGGGACAAAGGTATAGCATACCCAGGGTGCAGATATAGCCATGTAGCTGGCTACAATTAGATGTGGTGACAAGCTGAAGGGGATCCAGCTTCATATATGTGCAGAGGACTGGAACATTTTCATAGTTTTCTGTTGTGCTTTCAACCACTTACAAATACATATCCACGCACGCACGCACGCACGCACGCACGCACGCACGCACGCACGCACGCACACACACACACACACACACACACACACACACACACACACACACACACACACACACACACACACACACACACAATTATTCTCCCTATACACAGAAATGCATTTATGGACTGATGGCATTACATGTTAATTTATTGCTGAAATTCACACTTTTAACTAACAGAATAATTCCAGGAAAGAAATAGGCAGGACAATAAGGTAACATAATGATAACCTCCTATATACAGGTTTAATGTTTGTCTTTCCTAGACAAACATTAAAAACACCATTGTGGACAGAGTTGTTTTGTCACTAACACAAACATTAAATGCCATTAACAATGAACAGAGTTTAATGTTTGTTTTGTCTGTCACTGAGCAAATCGGTATATAATATGATGTTGTTTTGTTATGATATAAAAATATCCATTTTCTTTCACACAAAACATCTCACAATCTAATTGTTCCATGCCATGAAATATGCTGAGTGCTTTCATAATAATAATAATAATAATGTAGCTTTATTTGTATAGCACCTTTTAAGAACATGGCCACAAAGTGCTATTAACAGAAAGGAACACAAAACAAATCAAATAACACAGTAGACATCAAATAGGCACAGAATACAGTACAGTAGATCAATAACACAACAGAAGATACAAAATAAAATAAAAATCACAAAAAGGTGAGTCTTTAGGAGACACAGACTCTGCAAGTCTAATCTCCAGGGGCAGGGCATTCCAAAGTGACAGTGCTCAGATTGCAATGGCCCGGTCGTCTATAGTGTTTTTGCAACCTGTTTTAGGTAAGAAGTGCCATGCCAGATGACCTCAGCTCGCGAGCTTGCTTGTAAAGGTCAAGTAGGTCTGAAATGCACGACGGAGCAAGGCTGGACCTAGCCTTGTAGGTGAATAACAATATTTTAAAAATCGATTCTGACAAGACAGGCAGCCAGTGTATAGGGTGGCCAGAATAGGAGTGATATGGTGGAGCTTTCTGGAGCCAGTTAGGAGGCAAGCTTCTGCATTCTGAACTAATTGTAACCAGTGGATGGATGTTTTGGAGAAGCAGGAGTATAGAGCACCGAAGTCTGACGTCACTTTCAGTAGAGGGCACCAACACACAGGTTCATGTATTTTTTTATTTGTATTGAAATCGCCATAGGGCGATTTTAGGTCGCTTCATATAAGAACTGTGTTTGAAAAATAAACCGACCACCCCGGCCTTTCTGTCAGGGGAGTGGCTGTGCGTCGTTAATAATGTCCATTCATATTTGATACAGCCAGTTTCTGGAGAAAATGGAATTAATGTCGCCGCAAAAGCCTTGAAACTACTATATGAATGCAATGTCGCTGCTAATATACGTCACGCCCAGCTGTCAACACATTGCGTTCCTGAGATTCCTCGTTGACATAAGCTCAGCTGGTGGCGACTCGACTCGTACTAACCACGAAACATTAAATATCAATAAAATAAAAATAAAAATAAACGTAATTGACATTCAGTTTCTGTTGTGCGACGGAGAGATGCAGCCACACGCATACCCGGAAATGTAGTCTCTGGGTTTTTTGACTCGTTTCTAATGCTTATTTTGTTACTCTTTTGGTATATTTGTACATTTCCACCTTCAGTCGATGCTTCATATCCATATGAGTGAAAAGGCCGGGGTGATCGGTTTATTTTTCAACTACAGTTCTTATATGAGGCGATCTAAAATCCCCCTATGGAGATTACAATACAAATTAAAAAATACATGAACCTGTGTGTTGGTGCCCTCTACTGACAGTAGAGGGGAGTGACGTCAGGACTTCGGTGCTCTATAGGTAATTACAACACGTCAGTAAATTAATGCATGGATAACTTTTGTGAGGTTGGGGCGGGAAAGAAAGGGTTTGATTTTGTCTATGTTTTGATAGAAAGAGGACTGGACAACTTTCATTACGTGACCCTCAAGGGAGAGGTCGGAGTTGAGAGTGACACCCAGGTTTCTGGCTGCAGATGTAATGTTGGGAAGTAGGGGGCAGAGGCTATTTTCTACACGTGCTCTGTCAGACGGTGGGCCAAATATTTGGACTTCGGCTTTGGATTAATTAGGTTGGAGAAAGTTGTTTCCCATCCAAATCTTAATGTCGGCTATAGGCATGAGTTGCAGTTTGGCTATGCTGGTGGTGTCGTATGGATTGATGGGCAGATAAAGCTGGGTATCATCGGCATAGCAGTGAAATTGTTTATTGTGTTTCAGTATGATGTCGACGAGTGGGACTGTGGGAGCATGTACAGGGAGAACAGGATGGGGTCAAGAATTGAGCCCTGGGGGACTCCACAGTATAAGCTTTGAACTCACCAATGCGGACTGAGAAATGTCTGTCGCTTAAATATGAAGTAAACCAATTTAGGGTTGTGCCTTAAATGCCCACATATTTCTCCAGACGGTCTAAATCTAGGAGAAGAGCAGTTTCCTGAGTCTGTAGCTAGGAGAAGGTCGTTGACCACCTTCAGGAGGGTCGTCTCCGTGCTGTGGAGGGCACGGAAATCTGACTGAAACTTTAGAATAATATCAATCAAATCAATCAAAGGCTGTTCTCATTTAAGTATAGCCTATGAGCTTGGTGAAGACAACCCTTTCCAGGAACTTAGAAAGAAATTGTAATTTGGATATTGGTCTGAAGTTGCTTAGTGCAGAGGGGTCAAGGTTAGGTTTTTTAAGAAGGGGGAGACTAATGCAGTTTTGAAAAAGGGCGGATCCAGAGGACAGGGAACTGTTAATGATGGATAGGATGTGAACAAGCTTCCTTCACCGCATTGTTGTAACCTTTCATAAGGTATTTTAGCAGCTCGTGAAATACAATTAACTGTAATTCTGAGCTCTCTCCTTAGGGTACGAGTGTGATCATTCAGCCAGGGTGACGTTTTGTTGGTGGAGTTCGACCGGATTTTAAAGGGGGCTACTATGTCCAGCGTGGTCTGACAAATGGTGTTAAAATAATTGAGTTGGTCATTGGGGGATTGGTGAGAGCTGGAGTGGTTGCGGTGGAGACTTAAAGTTAAAGGGTTAATGATGCGATGGTTTGGTGGACGAGGGAATGGACAGCTTATTGAAAACGATGGTATTGAAAACGATGGTGGAAAGGACAGAAACACCCCCATAGCGTTAGTTTCTATATTCAAAATATTCACCCAGCCCAGAGGACAGGACATGTTCGAGGGTGTGGCCGGCCTAGTTTGTGTGTTGGACCAGTTGGGTGGACCAGTTGGGTGGACCGTAAAATCAAAGGATGCTAATAGGCTGAGGAAATCCTTAGCTACTGCGTTACTGGGGCAGCAGACATGAATATTGTGGTGAATACTTTGGCATAAGTAGGGATAACAGGTGTGAAAGTTCAGTGAGGAAAGAGCAATTTGGGGGGGTGGTACACTAAGACAAAGAGGATACGCTGTTGCTTAATACTGAATGCCAGATATTCAAATGAATCAAATTCACCGAAATAAAAGGATTAATAATTACAGCAACTCCACCACCTCGACTGCAAAAAAGAATACGTGGGGGGGAGGCCTCATTGAGGAGCTTAAAATATATTTTAGCCACGTCTCTGTGAGCATTAAAATATCGATATTGCTGGAAATAATAAGATTGTTGCAGATTAATTGTTTCTCATTGAGTGACCTGAGGCTCCAAAGAGCTAATTTGGCATGGCTGGGGGATGAATGTGTTTCTTTATTACAGGGGAGACGAAATGGAAAGGTGAGATTTTCAATGTTGATCCCAGAGAAGTTTGAGATCCTGTGGGGGACAGGTATTTGCTGCTGTCTGCAGGGCTCTGTTGTGATGGAAAGCAGACAGCAGTAGGTGTCGCTAGAGAGGGGGCTAGAGGGGGATAGGGGCAGAGGGGAAGTGGACAGTGCAGTGTTCAATGCAGGGGGCTAGCAGGCAGTATTATTGAAGCGTCCGCCTGGGCCGGAGGATGAACCCTGCTGGTGTTAGTGACCCTATATGACCTTTCCTCTACCATCCTTCAGCCAAAATGTCCACAAGTACATTCATGTTGCCTGCAGCTTCCTAAGCATTTGAGTTCACCCAGTGACCCAGACCAAAATTTGGCACTCTCAAAATCTGTTATTTCCAAATAATTGATATTTTTTCATACAGCAACGCATTGGAAAGAAAATGTACCTTGTAATTTGTAGTTTCAAATATTCAAGTATTTTAACACTGTAAAAAGCAAGTAGCCTACTCCAGTACAAAAGTAAGTACAAATTCGACTGAGCCACTAAGTGAAACATTTGTAATATTTTACCAGAATCCTTTCTTTCTTTCTTTCTTTCTTTCTTTCTTTCTTTCTTTCTTTCTTTCTTTCTTTCTTTCTCCTTGATTAGCATCAATGAATAGAATAAACAGGTTGTAATCATAATAGAATTGTAATTTGCTGTACACTCACCAGTGCTGGATTGCTGGTACTCCCCCAGAACCCCTTCCCCCAGCCACCAGGTCAAGTCGGTAGTGTTCCTTCCACGTGTGAACTCCTGGAGGAAACGTTTCACTGGACAGTCCATCAGTTTCAGGAGCTCTCCCCCTCGTTGTGTGCAGGCACTCCGGGCTTGAGTCCAATTCTTGAGTCCATGGGTAAATTCATAGCACAGATCTCTGAAAACATGTCTGAACTGTGGAGCAGAAATATTGTAAATTGCCTCATTCCCGTAATCTGTACAGGGTGCAGAACTTTCTGCCATTGATAGATATCCAAGAGCCATTCCCACAATGAAACATGTTTGATTGAACAAGTTCATGATTATTATAGTGTCTAAAGCAAAAACACATACTGCTGCAGCACTGAGGCTGAGACGGCAACTACATATTAACCAAGGGAACTTCTGTCTGTCTCAGGCAAATTAGAGTGCTTTCTCAAGAAAAACTGTGCATAATGTTTGTACTACATTAGGAAAATCACTCAGACACTCAAACAAGATGCAAATGAAAAACGTGCTTTTCCTAAGATAAACATCTTGTCCATGCAGCTCTGCTGTATGCAACCCTATTTTGCTATTTTGCACAAAAGCATAAAATGTGTTGATTGAGATAGCGGTTTATGAACAATTTACAATTTAGGCAATTAGAAGATGCTCTTAATCCAGAGCAGGAAATTGACAATATATTCCAAGAGAATATGAGACATTTTATTTGTTGTCTGTTTTTTCCAGCATGTGCCTTTACCATATATGTCTGACTTCCTGTTCATATACAGTAGCTGTCAGTCATTCATTGTATAGCTGTCAGTTTTTGACAGCTACAGTATGATAGTTTTCTGCTTGACAACCTTTCTGTCTGTCTGTCAGCCTGCCCCACAGCCTGGCTTTCCTATGAAAGCCAACCAAGGAACTACAATGTTGAGAGGATCTGACCTAGCCATTAAAGTTAAAAGTTGGGTCACGGTCACCAGACGCTCTCCTTGCACCATTACTGTAATGACAGTAATTACTGTAGCAATGACATGAATAACCTTTTAAACCTGGGAAGGAGTAGTGTGTGCCATGGTGTATTTGTGCCTGTGATTGCCTCTTCTCCATCTGTGTGCATCAAGGGTTTCCATGGAATACATGCAGCTCAGCTGTGGACTGTAATTACAGTATAGCTTATAGTTTAGTGATTGCAGACCTCCTGGCTGTAGATGAAGGGTTTCCTCCCCCTCGAGATAAGGCTTGCAGAATCTGTCCCCCGCTTTAAATCCCTCCTAAAAACTCACTTTTATAAAGCTGCTTTTAACACCTAAACGTTTCTAAACATTCCCTATTGTTCTTATGTCCTACTGCACTTCTGTACATTGCCTGTTCTTTATTTTTATTTTTTATTGTAAACTGTTGTTTTTGGTGTGCACTGCATTTGTTCTTATTTTATTTTTTGTAAAGCACTTTGTAACCTCGTTTTGAAAGGTGCTATATAAATAAAGGTTTATTATTATTATTATTATTTCCATAGAATACGTGTCAGACGGGCCCTGGCCTCTTTCTCTCTTACCCCTGACACAGTCAAGCCAGTCATGGTAGATGGTTGCCCACCCAAGAACTAAAAGCCTGCTATGGGGGGAAAACATGAGGTCTCTGTCTGACAACTTGTGATCTGGTATCAATTTGAATGCCATTGACGGCTCTAACAAATTCAAACACAGATGACTCATCCATATATAACACTGCACAGTGCACATCGTAGTCACCCCTTTGTTTACCTGTCTTATATCGTTTTTACACTTTTTGATTGATGAATTGATTGATTGATTGATTGATTGATTGATTTGATTGTAATTTTTATTTCACAGTATTTAGAAATACTATACAAAAACTGCTACTTTGTGGACGAAACCATGAAAGGCACAAGACTTGTTTACATCAGGGTCCACCATTTTCAATTTATCATAACAATTAAAGATGTACAAATATACACTTATATGAAAAATCAGGAAATCAATAAAGAAAGTAAAAAAGGGAAAAACGTGTACAGTATATATGGGGAAAAAGGGGGATGGGGCCTGGGGGGTTCTCAGATTTTTATTCCGGGGGCCAGTTTCAAATTGCAGCCGTCCGTAGGTGCTCTTTGAGAGCGGTTTTAAAGGTATATTCAGTGATTTCACTTAATACAAATATCACTTATCTTTTCATATTTTCACATTTTTTGTCCAGCGTCCAATTTGTAAATTCCATGCACTCCAGTGAACAGCATAATTTAGGTTTTTGTTTTTACTAGTTTCAATTAGTTGTACTGTTATTATTTATTTATGTTTTTAATACAAAGAAACATATTAAAGCATCGTTTAAATCATGCTTCATTTATAGTTTTCATTTGAAAATGAACAGTTTTTCAATGGACTCAGTTTACTCTAGACCTATTTTTTTACAGTCGGCTACTCTAGTGAGTAAACTGAATCCATTGAAAAACTGTTCACGTTCACTCTTATTTTGAAGAGTTCGTCCACCGGAAGTTTAGCTGGCTAGACGCTGCTCGCCTTGCGGTTGTGTAAACGTTTCCAATGCATAGAGTTGTGTTCCAATGTCCTTTCTAGTACGGTGACAAACCTTCCCCATGGCGGGACGACTTAAGGTAATTTTACTGTACAGTATCATATACGAGATGATCAGCTCTGTTAAATCGTGAATGACAGTATGGTCACCTTATTCAGTAGTTGAACTTTGCATGTTTGCTAGCTACACCACCACCAGGCTTCCCGTATCCTATCTTAACCACCTTTTACGACTTGAACCCCAGCATCCATAATATTAATTTCTGTCTGGGGAACATTTGCCAAAAGTAGCAGATCTACAAGCTCACAACGTAGATCGGCTATGTTTCGTGAAGATATTTGAACCGGTCCATATACATAGCCAACTTAGATCCAGTTTACTAAAGTGACATGGTTTAAGTCAAGACAGTAATAATATGTACACATGTTCAACAATGAAAGAGACCATGTGGACTGGAGTGGGGAGGGGACTGGGGAGACAGCCATGGTAGAATTTAATTGATGAAAGAACTCTTTTCAGTCTTGATCCAAGGCTGTTTGGTTTAAAGAGAGATGATGTATGCACAATTTTGCACATTCTGGATTTCTTTAACTTTTCCCTTTGACACTGTAAAATCATCATTGCTTTTCTTGAGGACATCTTCATCTTCTTCATTGTAGAAGCAACTAAAGGATGCGGTGAAGATCATTGGCTCCGGTGGCCTCATGCTTGCTTCCTACCTCACTGTGGTTGGAGATGAGCGTTTCTATGCCAACCAACTCATTCCCTGCCTGCAGAGGATTGTGGGTGCAGAGACGGCCCACGTGGTGGCGGTGAAGATGATTGGTTTCGGCATGGTACCTCTAAACAGTTACCAGGACCCTGCTTCTCTGGTGAGTGTGAAGGGCATCTCTATTGCATAATACAGTATACTAATTATTACCATCAGTGGTTCTCAAACCAACTTACAGTATATGTATTTGGTTGCGGACCCCCATCAGACAATATGTTGTGCCAGCAGGGACCCCCATACAAGATTTGTGTTCTAAACGGCTTTCATACCACATTGTTCTAATTTTTTCAAGATCTTTTTGAAAATATATCTGCAGATCTATAAGCTTACAATGCTTTGTGAGCTTGTAGTTTGGCTACTTCCAAATAGCTGAGTTGAAGTGCTTAAACAGATCATCTTAAATGAACACATTTAGCTGGGGAGTGGGGATCCCCTGGAAAGTGGGGATCCCTGGACGCAATCAATATTTTTTTTTACAAATGTATACGCCAAAAATGGCATATCCACAAGTTGTGAGCTACAAGCTTACAACTTGTAGCTCTGCTGTTTCCGGCGATTGACACAATCGTACAATGTCTAAAATAGGGGTTTGCCTCGCTGATATGTTGAATATTGGACATTGTATGACTTAATTGTTGTTGTGTCAACAGGAAGTGAATGTCCTGGGACGGAGGTTCAAGAACCCTATTGGGATTGCAGCAGGCTTTGACAAGCATGGAGAGGCTATAGATGGACTGTACAAAGTGGGTTTTGGCTTTGTCGAGGTAGGGACCATCACCCCCAAACCTCAGCAAGGCAACCCCAAACCACGCGTGTTCCGTTTGACAGCCGACCAAGCAGTCATTAACAGGTGGGCCTTGAGGAAGCTGTGTAGGGGTAATCTGTCTGTCTGTCTGTCTGTCTGTCTGTCTTGATTAATTGTTAGTCCCTTCTGTATACCTCCATTTTATTCCTCCGATTGGCTACCGCCGATCACGTGACACGCGAGTCATGCAGTGATATGCATGTTGAGAAGCAGTTGCTGCGTTCCTCCCCCGTTTAGAATGCTCCCCCTTTTAGAACGCTGAGAGAGCTGCTGCCGAGCAACAGCATAGCAGCATGTGTGTGTGTGTGTGTGTGTGTGTGTGTGTGTGTGTGTGTGTGTGTGTGTGTGTGTGTGTGTGTGTGTGTGTGTGTGTGTGTGTGTGTGTGTGTGTGTGTGTGTGTGTGTGTGTTCCTCGGACTCACATATGTCTCGTGGACACACACACACACACAGTGTGTGTGTGTGTGTGTCCACGAGACATATGTGAGTCCGAGGAATACACACACCCCCAGGGAATGCTTTGTGGACCACTTGGGGGTCTGCGGGCCACCTGCCTAATAATTTTGTGCCCATCCCAACTTCCCAAGTTCATCAATTATCAACTCCCTCTCCCAGACTGAGTAGCTTACACCTCAAAATACATACATCTATTAAATCACATTACCCACACTATACAACATTTGGTGTTCATATATTCGAATGGGTAAGGTCTAGTTTACTCTATTTTAGTTTTGTTCTAGTGTTGGCATTGTGTGGTAGCATGATAGATAATGTATGTTCCTTTGAACGAGATCAAAAATGTAATGGCAGAATAACAAACAATAAGGGCGCCCTGGTGGTTAACCTGTTGGAAAGCATACTATTAAGGCTCGGCTAGGTTGGAATCCAACCTTGCTGCATGTCCTTCCTTATCTATTTTACTGCCATTTATTTTCTCTCTCCACTGTAGCTAAAGACTTACAATGTAATAAATCATCTCTATCTTATGTTCACTTGAGATTTAACATTGTCCATGTCCACCAGTGTGGATCCTGGCTGTGTAGACTAGAAGAAACATTGTCTGAGACAACAAAAGTTTAATAATACATATGCAGTGTATGGACGGAGGGGCGCATTCTGTTGTATTATGCATTCTGTTGTATTATGGCAGCTTAATTATTGAGTATTTCTATATTAAATTATGTTAGTGAGTACTGTATAAGCCCGCAGACTCTAGAGTTTAATGTTTACCATTATGTACGAAAACAAACGGGGTGTTTTACAATAACAAGGAGGGTCTTGATGCCCAATTAACTAGTGGAAAATGGCAACCGTCATCAATTACAGAGGAATGAGGAATCCTTGAATGTTACTTTGTGTTTGATGTTATAAGGCATTGCATGCTGCCCTCAGTACTGTATTTTATGCTAAAGACTAGTTTTTAACATTAACATTTTTTTAAACTTTCTTTTACCATGTTCAAAGAGAATATGCATTGCTGACTACATACTGCATCTCTGATGCCCTTCGGAATTTAAATATCTGGTAAAAGGCCTGAGGATATGGCTTCCTATTACCACTTTTTACTTACTTTATACAAGTTAAAAATGCAAATTAATTACCGCCTGGCGTTTACAAGCCTTTCATGTTTTGCTTAATTTATGTACTCTGGAAGTCTAGAGACATGCTCATAAATATGAATGGGTTGCTATACCAAAATAGTGAAAAATGATAACGTACATTTAATTCTATACCAAGAAAGTGTTTGGAACTTGTTAACATAAGTCAAAGTCATGCAAAATTGAATTAACATTAATTTGACCAAACAAAAGAGAAGAAAATAATTATTTTGCAATGAAAAAATAAACTAGAAAAAGAGGTTGTATAACAAGGGAAAAATAATGATATACTGTAACACGTAACCGTATATTCATAGTGTTTAGTAGTGCGTGTACAAAGATCGGTGCAGTTATAGGTGAAAACATGAATTGGCCTGTTATAGCGCCACCATGAGGCTGATTTGAAAGTTGTAAGTGCCATTTCTTCCACTGCCTAGTGGGAATGTGTGCTTAATTTCAGGGAAATTGCAAGCTGTGTTCAAGATTTGAGGTATTTTGTTCAAAATGAACCAATCCTGCAAACTTTGGAAGGCAATCTTAGGCAATCGGGATGGAATATGGGAAAGCGGACAGATTTGTGTTGATCGTATGACTCTGGAGATAGTGTATACCGAATTGTGTGATGTATGGATAAAATGCGTACGAGTAATCTACAGAACTGTGTTTTTGCAAAATCGGCCTCATGGTGGCACTAACCGGCAGATGTGGTTTTTCCTTTGCCTGTAGGGAGTGCGCCTACAAAGTTGTACACAGATCGGTGCAGTTTTAGGTAAGAACATGAATTGGCTTGTTATAGCGCCACCATGAGGCTGATTCGATTTTTTTAAAGTGCCAATTCTTCCTCTGTCTAGTGTAGTGGGAATGTGTGTGCATAATCTTAGCCAATGGGGATGGAAAATGGGGAAGCGGACAGGTCTGTGTTGATCACATGACTATAGTATAGAGATAGTGTATACCGATTTGTGTGATGTATGGATAAAATGTGTATGAGAAATATAAAAAATCACACCCGTGTGAAGTGAGGGGCGCTTTACCAACCCTTATCGTCTTACATCATCGCGATATCATAAAGCATCATATGCCGATTTGCTCAGTGACAGACAAAACAAACATTAAACTCTGTTCATTGTTAATGGCATTTAATGTTTGTGTTAGTGACAAAACAAACATTAAACTCTGTCCATTGTCAATGGCGTTTTTAATGTTTGTCTAGGAAAGACAAACATTATGTTACCTTATTGTCCTGCCTGTTTTTTTCCTGGAATTATTCTGTTAGTTAAAAGTGTGAATTTCAGTCCATAAATGCATTTCTGTGTATAGGGAGAATAATTAAGTACGTGTACTTACTGTGTGTGTGTGTGTGTGTGTGTGTGTGTGTGTGTGTGTGTGTGCGTGCGTGTGCGCGTGTGTGTACGCGTGCGCGCGCAGGTATGGATTCAACAGCTGTGGCTTGGAAGATGTGCAGGTGAGGCTGAAGGCTAGGGAAGCAGCCCAGCAGGAGCTGAGCAAAGGTAGAAACATACAGTATCTTGGCTTTCTGTAGAGAGTAAAGGCCTATTCATACTCCAGTTTTAGGTGATAAGGTGACCACCCAAACGGTGGTTAGTAAGAACGGAGAGATGTGTTTGGGTGAGCGGTGGGTTGCTTACCACCGTGGTGTGACATCATGTTGTAGTTTTCGGTGGTCACCTATAACCTAAAACTGCAGTTATGAATAGGCCTTTAGAGTCTGAAGGCTTTATACTATAGTACTAGTTGAAGGCTTTATACTATAGTACTAGTTGTGACTGTGTCAGAAGTAAACCTAATTCGCAAGACATGGCCAAAGTACTTTTGGAGGTCCCCAGCCCTAAAGGTTGAGAACCCTTGTGTTATAGCACCACCAGGAAGCTTGACTTTGCAAAGAAAATGACACAGGCAAGACCCCCTTAGATAGCACTTTTTAGACTTAGATAGCATTTGAAACAGACTTATAGCATGTCATGTAGACAGCACAATAATTGCATTGTATGTAGTCATAGCACATCATAGTACATACTGTATGTATAGCATAGTATAGTATATATGTATAGTTAATATGTATAGTGTCATTATATAGATATGTTCTAGTTATGTTCTTAGCTTACGCATGTTTCTTGATAAATGCATTTTATATATGTGATGTTTTCCCATACTTTTGTTCTTGCCTAATGTAAGTCGCTCTGGATTAAGAGCGTCTGCTAAATGCCTAAATTGTAAATTGTAACCTATTTAACCATGTCAGGTTGTCTAAACAAGTACCCAAATCGTGAAACTGCATCTTTAAAGAATTACTATTTTACTAGTGTGCTTTGGTTTCCCAAAGAAAATGTGGATACATGGGCAATACTTATTTTATTCTGTTCTTCTCTAGTCTGATGATCTTGACCTGCCCTTGTTTCATTTTTATTTGCTATTTATACTGCCCAATTAGCACATGTACTTACTCTGCCCCAATGAGTCATTGTGTGTGTTTCTGTGTGTCTGTCTGTGTGTATCTCTCTTCTAGCTGGACTGCCCCTGGGCATCAACCTGGGGAAAAACAAGTTGTCTCAGGATGCGGGGGCAGATTACCTGGAAGGAGTGAAAGTGCTAGGCCCTCTAGCCGACTACTTGGTTGTAAACGTGAGCAGTCCTAATACCCCAGGTCTCAGGAATCTACAGGGAAAGGCTGAGCTCCATCAGCTCCTGCAAAAGGTAGGTCTCTTCCTCCTCTGTGTCCATAGTAGGCGACCATAATAATGTGAATCATGACGAGACGGACAGACTGGGGGAGTTGAGTTGTTCTCAATGCGTGAATAACTTCAGTTGAGTCCTCACAATTCCCTTGTTTAGTAGTCTAGGCTGTTTGCAAGCTGTTTGCAAGGCTAATTGAGCCATAGATCGGCTTCAGAGCGGCACATAATTAACAAATTAGCAAATAAATCAATATACTTTTAGTGAGGCATGGTGTCGACGACCCCCAGTGAATGCTCCACGGACACAGGCTGGGGACCCCCGACATAAAGCACAGAATAAATCACTATGGTCTATTGGATTAGGTACATTGGTCATTGGACAATGTGAAAATATGGTGGAATATTCAATTCTTAAATAGACATTTTGTTTGCCATTTTAGCTGACTCAGTTGTACTCGGTGTTCTGTACAGATCATCTCCATCTATGATTACTGTTGCTACCGCTCCATTTAACACAAACTCATTTCCCTCAGGTGCTGAAAGAGCGTGATGCATTGCCAGGAAATAATAAACCCCCTGTGTTGGTGAAGATTGCCCCTGACCTCACTTTCCAGGACAAACAAGACATTGCTGATGTTATCACTGAGGTCAGCATCCATTAATGGTTGTTGATTTCTAGATCTAATACCACATTTGCAATGCATGGCTGAATTACAAGTTTTTGTCTTCAAATGTGTTTTTCAAATGTATATTTCTTCAAATGTCTTTCTTATATCTTGGCATATAGCAACTATAATTCGCCAACCTGCTTTCATATACAACATTATTTACAATCCTCATCACAGCAGTGTTTTACCCCAACTCAACTCATCCAGAATAGATGATGCTTCTCTTATACCATAGTGGACATGACGTTTTGAGTATTTTTTGTTCTAAAGAAGAAGAAAAAATACTCGAAACGTCATGTCCACTATGGTATAAGGAACCTTAAATATCTTTTTACGTTTTTGGAGCATTACTCGGTGTGCGGACCTTATTTTTTGTTCTATTGTTTCTACATCGGCCCGGTACCTGACTTTAAATGAGTGGATGTGCGTGCTTTATTGTACCTTTCTCTACTTTTCTTTACCTTCAGTATTGTTCTCTGCTGCTTCATTTAATTGACTCTGCGGTTAGACTTGTGTGTTCATTGGGGCAAGACAGAGACGAGAGTTAACAGTTTAAGGGCCCCAGACGGAGGTCTCCGTCCCATTAATTAATTACGTGCGATGCCCTGGACGGAGATTGATTAATAGGATGGAGATTATTGATATCAAAACCGATCGCATCGGTCCACAGGCTGGGAGCGTTTGTTGCGCAACATTCGATGTCGCGCAACAGTGGGACGTCATCGAAAATCTAACCCTCCATTTTAGCCGACGAGATCGAAAATCTTAAAACGTTAATAACTCTTGATCTAAATCATTCCGTCCAATTCTATGAAAAGATTAGTATTAGACGGCCCACCACGGTCCCGTCGCTAGTCGCGGTAGAATTAATCATACCTCCCGTTGTCGATCGCCTCTAGAGTGTTTTGGCTACATCAAGGTACTTCGGCCACATCCGGGATAACATCCGGCCCGTCGCTAAATGTGCTCCGCTGCTATAAATCGCTGGGCGCTCTGATTTAATGGATTAAATAACCGGGCCCTCAAGGTGTTAATGGAATCGATGAAATAGAGGATCCTCAACTCAGCGCATTTGAAGAGCACTCTTTCTGTTTACCACCACTGCCTGACGTCTCATATCCTCCTACGCTCGCCACTTCTCACACCTGCAGTTAATTAGCCTGTCAACAAATGTGTGTGTTGGCCATGTACTGGAGAACTACTGTAGCTGGTTCATATTCAGTACAGCTGTGGTTCTCAAAGTGGTGTCCGGGGACAGAAATCAGTTTAACCATTTGAAAATAGCTGATCTACAAGCTCACAATGCATTGTAATGCATGTGAGCTTGTAGATCTGCTATCTATTTTCCAAAAAGTTGTAAAAAAAAAAAAAAAAAGAACCCACACAAATCTTGTATGGGGTCTCTGGCACAAAATATTTTCAGATGGGTGTCAATACAAAAGTTTGAGAAACACAGTATCTATTCCTACTTATTTTTTCTCTCTCTTATCTCTGTGTTTGTGTTTTGAAGCTGGGAGTGGACGGTCTTATGGTCTCTAATACCACAGTGACCAGACCAGAGACACTGCAGGACCCTCATGGGTCTGAGGCGGGGGGGCTGAGTGGTCAACCTCTGAAGGAGATCTCCACACAGGCCATCAGTGAAATGTACAGCCTCACCAAAGG
The DNA here is from genome assembly GCF_951216825.1 of Electrona antarctica. Lineage (NCBI taxonomy): Eukaryota > Metazoa > Chordata > Actinopteri > Myctophiformes > Myctophidae > Electrona > Electrona antarctica. The sequence continues at coordinate 16,088,145 of NC_136808.1, read as the reverse complement.
TACACACCTAATTTACTTGCTCAAATGTGTTTGACTTCATTTACTGTATTGATTATGTGAATAAAAGCACAAGATAACACTGCTACCAGTAATAATGGTGTTTGTCAATGGACCCTATACTCAAGGCTACGTTATTGTTACATCTTGTGTACAAGTACATAAGAATAAAACTTTTTTTTAAGATATTTTTTTGGCTTTTTCTGCCTTTTATTGATAGGTTGAAAGTAGACTGACAGGAAATGGGGGGATGACACGCGGCAAAGGCCAGGCTGGCTTGGCAGCCTAGGTGCCCAGACGGTTGAGCTAACCGTCCGGGCCCATAAAACTTATTTTTGTTCATAATAAAACGAGATAAAAAAGATTTTAAAAAAGTGCCAAAAAATGTGATTATCAGTGTATGTACACGTTCATATTAGCTTGGTTATATGCACCAACTTATCCCTTGTGTGGTTCTAGGTAGTATACCAATCGTCGGAGTTGGCGGTGTGGCCAGTGGGCAGGATGCCATGGACAAGATCCGCGCTGGCGCATCATTGGTTCAGCTTTATACCGCATTCACCTATCAGGGACCACCCATTGTGCGGCGGATAAAGCGGGAGTTGGGACAGCTTCTCAAGTGAGTGTTAAACATGTGAGAGTTACTGGTACCGTCTTTCCTACCTCTTTCTGTGCCCTTGACGTGTTTTCCACTGGAGGGCGCTGTTCGCTAAACTATGGATCATCCATGGTTTCATCCTTCGGAACACTTCTGAACACGTAGATCGCGTGACCGGAAAACAAATATGCTCACGCACGCACGCACGTAGAAGCCAATGGAAAACATATGCAATCCAATCCATGCAATGTGCGCAGAGCAGGCTCTCGATCACAGCTTGTATCGTTCAAAGTTCAAACGGATTCCCGAGTGTGGACCATGATTCTTTTCCAATTCCAGGACATCCGTGTGAGTCATTTGAGAGCACCCATGCACGGAATGGAGCGATGCAAAATATTCTGTGATTTTTCAAAGGAAGGTAAAAAAAAAGCTATAAATCAATTCGATCCCAGGTTCCCCCAGAGTTTGTCGAAGTGTCCTTGAGCAAGACTCTGAACTAGTGATGGGAGATTAATCGGCAAACACATCGGTATCGGCCGATTTTAGTTGTTTAATCTGCATCGGTTTGATTTATCAATCAGACCGATTAATTAATCGGTCCGATTAATCGGTCTGTCTTTTCAGATAAACAAGCCTAAAGTAACAGCTTGAACAGATCTACAAGCTCACAATATTAAATATAAAGGTATTTAAATTAAAACTGACTTGCCTAAGCCTGCAGTGCAGACACCCTGTTACATGTATTTTTCAGAATGGACAAAATTATTATAATTTTTCAATACAGAATGAGATCATATCGACATCGTTAATATCGGTTATCGGCCATAACAGCAATTCATTATATCGGATATCGGCCAAAATTTCTCATCGGCACATCCCTACTCTGAACCCATAATTCTTCCTGATGTGCTGGTTGGTGCCTGCCTTGCGTGGTTTCCTATAGGTAATGCACAGTGTATAGGTAATGTATCTATGTAAAGCGTGTTGGATAAAAGCGCTATAAATGTGCCATTTACCTGTCAGAGAGGGGAGTGTGTGTACACATGCAGAAGGTTCAGGCCTATGTTACACATCACTAGGTTAGTGATGTGTAACATAGGTGACACTAACACAGCTTCCTTTTGACATCTTAAATCCTCTAGACTTGGTAAACTGAACCTGAGTTGGCTCTGGATTAGGACCGCTTTTTACTATGTACACCAAATCCTTTTTTTTGCCAAAAATAGTGTAATGTACAAGTGCAGACCTGCTAATGTCCCCCCCACAAATTATGGATTATCGGGTGACTTAGTTCAACAACCTTCAAAATGTTTTTTACATCATTGTAGCGTATTTATATTCTTCTTTAATGTGATCGTTATTCCCTAATATCAACCATCTTTTCACAGGGATCAGGGTTTCAGCAGTGTATCACAGGCAGTAGGCGCTGACCACAGGGCAGCAGATGGGACTACACATGAACACAGTCCACGTAGAGACAAGGAAAATGTGAACACAGACATTGGGATCACTACAGAACCAGTCGGTCTGTCTGCCAGCACTAATTAGACTGGATGACTCTTAAATTACGCTGCCAATTACTGTGTGCTGCCAAGAGACCCCTTCACTTTTGCGGGTTGTTTGTGTGTGTGTGTGTTTAGTTTCTACTCCCTCCTGTTGTGACTGACTGACACTGTGACTGAGTTCTTGTTGTCCTAGTGTAGTCTTCTTTGTCCTGTCTGTTTCAAAGATGTGTTCTCAGCTCACTTTAGTTGAATGCATTCTTTGAGAATCCAAAAGGGAAGATTTCAGAGGTCAAGGAAGGAACCTTTGAATGGGATACATTTGAATACAATAATAACAAAACGTCCTGCCTTAACAAAACAGTAGGATACTTTGGTAAATGTTTGAGTTCATCATCATGATAAGGTAGCTACACGACCCAAAGCGATATTATCGCTTCGTTGCACAGTTGATTAGAAATTGATTATTTCTAATCAATTGTATATAATAATATAATGATGATGATAATAATACAAATATCTACTAAAGTAACCTATTGCTTTAAGTTTAAAGCCTTTTCTGGTCATGTTTTTATGACACTTGTACAATTGTTGTGTAATGTTGATTACTTGCTGTATTTGACTCAGAATGTATGGTTCGTTATTGGGAAGCTGCCCTGTGGTTGCAACCTTTATTTCAGATGTTTACTGTTTAATATTCAGTATGATATTGTAGCAAATGTTACACAATTGCTCAACTCCATCCAAACATACATGTAGCATCACAAACTAATGTATAAAGGCAATTTATGTGTAAAGGAAATACTTATTTCATGATTGCTGGAAAGATGTACCAAATTTAATACTGTAAAACTTTCAAACCATTTGTAATGATTTGAACAGTTTTTGTGTTCATTCGTTGGTGACATTCAGTATTAATAGAGGTTGCCCATTGTGATAAAATAATAATAAATTCGAATGATGTGAATCTCGGGATCCAAAAGCCTGGTCCAAGTCCCATTCATTCCATTATAAAATGAAGGTTACATATTTGAAAAAAATATGTAAAAAAAAACAAAACAGAGCATTTTAGGGTTTGTGTTCAGCGGTTTGCAAGATTAGATTTTTACGAACACACACAAGGACATGATCCTGCTGTAGACAGGCACAGCTAGCCTCCTGTAGTGAAACGCAGAAGAATAAAAGGTTTCGCCCTATTGACTACCATTATAATATCTCATTATATTAAATAAATTAAACTTCTTAGAGTTTGTTAGCCTTCAGCCATAAAGATTGGATCATGTGTCTCTTGAGATCCACATAGGAACAACGTAGCTCCCAGGTCTGAGGTCCATGTAGATCTGTGACTTACTTATGACGAGTCCAAATTTGGGCGAGGTCAGTCCAATCCTAGCCCATTGACTTCCATTATAACATTTTGATTACATACTTTAAATATAAAATGTGGGGTGAAAATGCATGTAGGTACTTTGGCCTACTGAATGGCTGTGTGCACTATGGACTTACCTATGGTAGAGCGGTTTGAAAGATCAGCACTGGATACACACACACTCTTATAGAATAATATAAAATTACACATCTTTACACATCTGTGGCCTACTGGCATTTTGCACTAGAAATTGTAGTTTGTAAGATTAGCTCCGAACACATGGTCACACATGGTTTACAGACAGCGTCGGCTAGACTCCTGCAGAGCCACACTGTAAGAAAAAAAGGCATTCATTACAAAATGATGACTGAAGGTTCTTTGTCCTGATAGTGAGTTGGAAAGCCAATGATTAATATGGATGAACATGAGATTTTGGGGACTAGTAGTGGCTGTAGTAGCTGTGTTTTGACTCCAGTATACAAGATTCCTTTCGTAGTGTAGATTCCTTTGTAGATTCCTTCCGTAGTGTAGATTCCTTCCGTAGTGTAGATTCCTTCCGTCTAGATTTAAACTAGAACTGCACTCTGTCGAGTGCCTACTTGCGCGTTGTCGACCGCTACGAACTTTCGAATCTCAGCCTCTCTGTAAAACATTGAACGTAGTGGGATGGCCTCGGGATACCGGGTGGCATAGTCGACAATCACCAGTATATACTTGTGCCCTCGCACATTGATGGCCATTGACGGCCAGTTATAACCCGCTTTCGATGGTGACGTAATAAAGATAGGTTTCAGATTACATACATGTATACATAGAGACATTGGGCAGTATTATGCGTGTCTTAAGTACCAGGTCTTATGACTTAACTTAAGACCTGGAGGCGTGGTCAATGCTGTTTGGCCACTCAGAATAGCCAAATGGCATTGATCACGCCTCCAGGTCTTAAGTTAAGTAATAAGACCTGGTACTTAAGACACGCATAATACTGCCCATTACCTTTAATCCACCCGACACTGAAACATATCTTTATTATGTCACCATCGAGAGCCAGTTATATCCCGGCATTGATACATATCTTCTTTACGTCACACTCAAAATAAGTATATACCCATTCAAAAAAAAAAACACATTTATTTGTAATTGTAGGAAGGAAGGTCGTGCTCTCAAAGTCAACAATGGCTGCAAAATAGGCCATGAGAGTCTGCCTAATCGGACCCGGTGACTCGTATCCCATTCATGGCATTCTTCCTATTGTGCAAATGATAATATAGTTAGACAGACAGACAGACAGATGGAGAGAGACACAGACAGATCTTCAACACCATGCAGGTGGGAACAAGCCAGATCAGATTGTGATCTGATGAGCCAAGTGGCGTAAAGGCATTTGAGCTGTATTCACATACAGCAGTGTATCAAACATTTTCATATCGAGGACCCTGAAATTGACACTTATTAGCCTCCGGCTCCTAATCTGAATAGATATGCCAGGGACCCCTATAAGAGAAGATTTTTACGGCTCTAGCAGTGATTCTCAACCATTTTAATTAATGGACCCCTACTTAGTGTGGCTGGTATTGGAAACACTATTGTTCTCGGTCCGAGAATTATTTTGCCAGCAAAGTGAACCTGCTTTTTGTTAACTTTTGCACAACAGAAAAGTGAAGCTAGGTCATGATGACATCACAATATATAATATACATGGTAAGACGGAATTCAGTTCCCAGTGGATTCCTCACCATAAATATTAAAATAAATATAGATGCCTCATTGGCAGGTTGGTGGGAGCAACCTGTCTCCAATGGGAGGACGAAGTCAAGCGGAATCTTGAAGGCACGCGCCTCTGATTGGCCTACCGAATGTCCCCTTCCGTCCTTCCATTTTTCTTGCACTATGCTTCACAAGGAATCTCGGGAAAGCTTGCCAATGCAATCACGTGTCGCCATTGTGCCACCCGTTGCCTCCATGTTGCTTTCCGTAGAGATACACGCCCCAGAGCCGGAAGAGGCGTGTCTACCTTTATATGTCTATGTTCCTCACGACTCTCGTCAGTGGCAGTGCAACCACACTTGGCAATCACACAGAATTGCACCTTTTTAGTTTGACATGCATTAGGTTATGGACCCCCATTTCTATCACTGGGACCCCAATTCATATTATAAAATCAATGTTAATTTGACTCCGTGTCCATTTTTTTTCCATTTGACACTCTGAGTTAGTAGTTACAGGCCCATAAGGGTCCATTTGGTTCCTAACTTTCTATCTATCTATCATAGCTGGAACTCCCTCAAGGACCCACTTTGAGAACCACTACAGTATACAATGGTGTGTTGACGAGATTACAGTACATGTTGCATCAACAACAACAAAATGTGGGAGGGGTTCTGCGGGGTATTTGCAATCTGGATAGCAGTTTCACAATCAGGAGGAAGAATGACATGAATTGGATTCACTCTGTGTCCCAGATACTGCCTGGCGATTGAAACCCGTCAGCCTTGATCCAAGGCTGACAGACCGTCAGCCTTGGATCAAGGCTGACGGGTTTCTTTTATCAATTTTGACATTTGTATGCACAAATGTCAAAATTGATAAAAGAAATGTCATATACACTAATCTCAAGACAGATTCTGCTAACTGTAGAATCAGTCAGCACCACTGTCCTAAAGTCTTGTAGTTTTATTGTTGGTACTACCGTACCCCAGAGGCAAAACAAAGGGATTTTTCTTTCTCTGAATGGGTTCACAGATTGTAGATACGGTACACAAATGTCAGAATTGCCTCTGACAATCTTGATCCAAGGCTAGGGGGACTGTTAGTTACAGCATGCCAAGACGCTACCGTACCTGCTTTTCGCTTGTACTATTTGTTGTATATGTTTCTTTTCATTTTCATTGTATGCAAGATATTAGTTTTTTACCTTTTATTTTGCTGTACATTATAAATAAGGCATTGTTTTGTTTTATTTAATTCTATTAGTTCTTTTTTGCTCATCGCTTACATCCAAACAGCATACTGTACATCTGTACTGTCCTACTTCTCAGTAGGACAGAGTGGCACTGTGTGAATCTTCATGCCATCTTGCCATCAATAGAGCACTAATAGGTTTTGGCATCAGGGTGTCTGCCATCAGTGCCATGGCTCACAGGCTCGGCCTGTTTCTGTCACACCTGCAGTGACTGCCAAAAGCCAGCTTTATCCCCTCTGGCTTTCATAAAAGCCATCTGGGAAAGGATTGGGCTTTACATTTCACTCACAAGCATTGAATAAAAAGGCTGTAAGGCACCAGTCAATCTCAAATCCGGTTTTGTACAGAAGACATACAATTCTATTCATTTTCTTCCAAGTCTTTCTTCTGTAGTTGTGTGTACACAAAATAATTGGTAAGCACAGAACATTTCCTCAAGTATCTGGTACTCAAAAATACCTTCTATTGTCCGCTATTATACTATCTATTTACCGCTATCTATTTACCGCATATGCCATCTTCCCATCCATCTACAATTTTGTCCACAACTATATGTACCTATCCTTTCATCATATGTAATTTTCAGTGCTCTAACTGGAACCCTTGCGTATTATGGATAAAAAGAACATGATAGAGCTTGTTTACAATCCTGTTTGTCACATGACCGTGTCGTTGCTGTGAAGGCTGCTTTGCCTCAGCTGTTATTTGCATGTGTAAAGGCTAGTGTAAACGTAAACCAGATGTACTCTGTGCACATAGTAGTACAATGGACCGAACAGTGGTTGTGTGAAGTCTGTCGAATGACTGTAATTGATAATTCATTTTCAATGCATTGATTTTATAATCATTTTCCCCAAACAATTCAAATATTCTCTAGAAGAAAAACAAATACCGTAGTGAGCTTGTAGATCTGCTATTTTCACTGTATTTGAAATGGGGCTTTAATATAACACTTGACTGATATCTCTACCCTATAGAATATTGGCAGGGGTCATAGACGTATCTTCTGTTGTTACATAAACAAATCCCCATTCCCTGAAACGGCATAGCATTTTAAGTTTCAAATATATTTACTATTCAAAGCAGTATCTCATGGAGTTACATTTATACTATAGTATTTTCACAGGGCCCAGTTCTCCCGAGGAGAATCTGTTTTATCTCAGACTGACTAGAGAACATCCTAAAATATCTTATTTAGAGTGCCCTCTAGTCTAGTCTACAGATCTGGCCAATGGGTCATTTATATTGAACAGGTCTGTTAATAAGGGAAAATTTGCTTAAGTTATGGCAAATCTGGAAAACATATGCTTACCACTAGCTTTCTTCACAGATGTGTTCATAAAGGTGTCTACTATCACAGAAACATTTGTTCCAAGCCCTGGGCTTTGGCCCTTGGGAAACTTTGTGGGAGCCAATCAAAGTTGGGGTACCCGGAGGGCCTAGGCTAACAGCAGGACATTTTTAAATTGTCCTATATCAGCTTGTGAGGTGTGTAGATAGGGGTTTTTTTGGGGTGCTGAAACCATTCATTGTCAGTAAAAATGACTTCTGGCCATAAAATTGGCCATGCCTGCTTTTGTATGTCCCAGACATACAGACAATAACTAATAATCCATTTTATGCATATCTCAATGGATGTCTATGGTGTTTTCTTGTTTTCTTTTCCGTTTGTGTGTTGGTGCATATTAAAATATAAAAAGCATTTTATTAATATAATCACAAATGCATCTTAATTGAAACTAACTGTTGAAACAGAAGTAGATGGACAATCTTTAATGGATGTAACTGATGTATTCTTTTCAGAATCAGAAAGACTTTATTGTCACACCTTTAAAAAAATCAACAGTAAAATAAGGGGGAAATTAATGTGCCGAATTTCAGTTCATTAAAGGACCACTTCACCACTTTTCAACATCTCTTCATATAATTGGTCCTCACTAATGTTCATGATAAAACACCACCATTTTTTTCCTACTCAGTCTGTGTCTCATAGGAGGGCTTTGGGCAGTTCGGACACCCGTCCACCAGTGACATCATCATTTAAACAAGATTTGTTTTAAAATATATTTAGATTTTTATTATCGTGAGAACGATGGCTTCAACTTTTGCATTGCAACTTTTCAGGAAAAGAAAACCTGCCGTTTCTATTAGCTTGGATTCACCATTGATGATGTCACTGGTGGACGGGTTTCTGAACTGCCCACAGCCTTCCTATGAGACAGACTGAGTAGGAAAAAATGGTGGTATTTTATCATGAACATTAGTTAGGACCAATTATAGGAAGAGAAGTTGAAAAGTGGTGAAGTGGTCCTTTAATACAAATAAATAAACAGAATATGGCTCTATGATATCACAATATAAAAGATCAACACATAATAGAGAGTGCTGTGCTGCGGCTCCTTGTTGTTGGGGGCAGTTTTTCTGGTTTGATACTCCCAGTAGCGGTAGTAGTTCTGCAAGACTGACAAAGTGGAGAGAGCTATGGAAGTTTTGGACATCCAGACAACAAGGAGGACATCATCACAGCCAGCTGTGAACTCTTCAAGTTCATGTTCCATGGGAAATCGCACAAACGTTTTGGGGACTGGAGATTTCTTCAGCAAGCAGAGATTGGCAGCTTCCATTCATACTCCAGTACATACTGGAGAATGGATGGAAGATTGGTGACAATTATTGCGCATGTCTGGGACATTCGCCGTTCCAATGCAGAGATAACAGTCGAATCGGCTGTCTGGGACATACAAAAGCAGCCAATTTCATGGCCAGGAAGTAATTTTTACTGAAAGGTAATGCCTGGAACATTCAGCACCCAAAAAAAACCTAAGTATTTACACACGCCAATCTTAAAATGTCCTGAAGGCCCTCCGGGTGCCCCAACTTTGATTGGCTCCCACAAAGTTTCCCAAGGGAGTTGGCTTGGAACAAATGTTTCTGTGATAGTAGACACCTTTATGAACACATCTGTGAAGAAAGCTAGTGGTAAGTTTTTTTTATTTTCCAGATTTGCCTCAATTTAAGCTAATTTTCCCCAACTATGTAGAGGGTGCTCTAAATAAAATGTCTGGTGGACATATCTTTCTGCCCAAAAAGTATATTATACAGAGGGTCCTGAGAGGCCTCCCACTATGGAGAATAGACTTTCAACAACACAAAACAGTTTCGGTGAGTAATGAAGTAGTTTTGTTCATATTTACTAAAGTCAGAGCCCTCGCATTGCAGTGGAATTTTCAGATGCTAAGATACTCTGGACCAGGGCTAGGGCATGGGCTGCCCTGTGACGGCAATATCCTCCATATTCTTATTACAGGAAGTAAGTGGATGTTCTGGAAAGCTATTTTTTATTGAAAGTCAAGTGGCTTACTATCAAAATGTATGGTAAAACAAATGCCAAAGTGTTGTGGCTCACTCCACAACACTTAATTAAGACTTAATTCAATTCAATCCTGTACACAGCCACACTTGAAAGAAGAGGTCATAACAAAGACGTGGAGAGACATAAAAAGTGGTTCATTGGCTTTGCTGTCTCATTACATGTTCTATCTCAGGGGTTCTCAACCCGTGGGTCGCGACCCCTCGGGGGGGTCGCCAAATTATTTTAGGGGGTCCCCAAATTATATAAAAAAAAAAAAAAGATTTATTTCTTCTTTTTTTTTTTTCACGATTTTTCAAAAATAGCAGACCTACAAGCTCGTAGCGCGCCACCGAGCTTGTAGATCTGCTATTTTTAAATAGCTAAATTATAACAATGCTTAAAACACCAAAAGGGGTTCCCGCCCAAAATGGTTTAAGGTTATTGTAGCAGTCAATTTATATTGGGGGTCGGGAGGGGGCGGGGGTCCCGAGACGTTGCCAAAGCATTTTCGGGGGTCCCCGGCCAAAAACGTTGAGAACCCCTGGGTTATCACACAAAAAGATGAAACTACACCTAGGTTCCATCCTGGAGGCAAATCTTTCCGGTGATAAAATGGTCACCAACGTAATCAAAAAAGTCAACCAAAGAACAAGATTCCTACTGTATACAGGATCTCCTCACAAAAACACCTTGAAGACCCTAACAGGATGCCATAGGAGCATTTGCTCCTATGCCACCAAAATGTGGAATGCCCTACCAACAGTCATTAAGACATGCAAATCCCTTGACTCCTTCAAAACCGCTCTAAAAGGGCACCTACGGACGGCTGCAATTCGAAACTGGCCCCCGTAATATCTGAATCCCCCCCCACCCCTTTTTCCCCTCACTGCATGTTTTTTTCCCCCCCGTTTTACCGCCTATGATGATTGTACACTTTGTAAACAAGTGTAATACTTGTGTCATCCACAGTTGTGCTTGAAATGTACTGTAATTCTCCAATCTGTTAATACATTTGTCAATCAATCAATCAATCAATCAAAACCAGGCACCAGCAACACGTACACATCACATTTTCTTAAATGTCATCTAGGAAAATCTGGTCTCAATCAATACATGTCAGACATCATCAGCTGCATCAGTGATGTGTCATGCGTATACTATTGTATGTCATGAGGGAGATGTATAGTGAATATTGACAACACAGATGTTCTGAATAAAGAGGATAACAATTCTGAACTGCAGTGTAATTCACTGACTGAACATTTAGTAATCATCTATAGGCTACAACCAAAGAAGGAACCATTTATATTTCTGGTGAAAGAATGAGTTATTTGCAAGTAAACAAAAATCAAGGCTCTTGGTCATTTGCTTCTCTAACATATTCAGTTGAATCTCTTTTGCATGTTTGGAACAAGAGTCTCTCAGTCATTCTGCATTCCTTTGGCCTTGGGGTGGTTTGTGTGTAGTCCAGTTGCTCTGAAGACCATGCATCCCGAATTATAAATTAAAAAAAAAAGTTAAACTTGATATATGTCCCCTCCCTTTTTCCCTGTACAACAAATCTCTTCATCAAAAATAGTTGTGAGTTTGTAGATCAGCTATTTTCGCAGACTGTTTACCCTGGAATAGAGAGGCCAGTGTGGCCCGGATTAACGCACAGGCTCACAGGGATGCAAAAACCCTGGCAGCACCAATTAACTAAGCTCATTTATACTTCCTAGCCTGACTGTGTAACTAGCACCTTATTTTCGATGAGCAACACCATCATGCGATGAAATATAAATGGGATTCAGGCACTTTGTCCATTCTCCATTGTCCTTTACTTGCAACATTGTTTTGTGTGTAACAGTATTACTATGAGTGCAAAAGGACCAGGACAATAATTGTCCTGGTCTTCACAAGAGAAATGGTTGTGAGGCTTAAAATGTATTTGGAAAAGATTCACATTAGGATCAGACATAATTAGAGGTTAGGTTGGGGTTTGGGTTATGCCTGATTTACGTGTATACCGCTACTCAGATGCACACTGGTGCCATGTGCGAAAATATCAGATGTACAAGCTGTGTGTTACGCTGCCCTCTGCCCAGCATTTTTCACATCGGCTTTTTATAGTGTCACCAGGAGGCATATTTTAGCAAAACATTTTTATAATATTACTCCTACAGATTTTGACCAAACATAGTCATGTGATCAACACAGATTTGTCAGATATTTCCTATAGGCCTATCTCACAGCCCGTTTTTCACGCCCACTTCCGGTAAATAGTGGTGACTTTAACATGAGCATTTACAAGTTTTTTTCTCTGGAGAATCTAAGTACATTTTCTAATGTAAAAATGTGACAGACCAATATTATTATGAAGCAAACAAGATGGTAAATCAGGTCGAACAGATAGAACAAACCTTACCTTGAGAAAACAAAAGTTGTAGACTTCTTAAATTACCCCTGTTAACATGTGGCAGCGGTGGCCGAACGGATAGCGGCGCGGTCTAGATACCGGAAGGTTCCCAGTTCGAACCAGCCGTCCGACACGTTAAAATTACCACCGCTGAAATGCCCTTGAACAAGGCATCAACCACTACGATGAAATGTGTTCTATGAGCAGGGCCTGGCTGGAAACAAGTTCTTGAGCTTAGCCCAGATACCCTGGGTAAATATAGATTTCATTTCATTTCATTTCATTTCATTTCATTTCATTTCAAGCGTCTATGGAGTGACGTCACGCTATCACCACTAACCCCGAAAGGGGGCGTATTTAGGGGGGCGGGGAAATTCTGTGAGATAGGCTTATTCCATCCTGATTGGCTAAGATTGGCATCTAAAGTTTGCAGGAATGGTTCACTTCAAATAAAAATCTCTCTCTCTCTCTCGCTATATATATATATATATATATATATATATATATATATAACAAGCCACTTCTATTAATAACAATACATTTAACTGTAACTCAAACAGAAAACTACACTCTACACTCCCACAAATCAGCATATTGTGTGTGCACAATAACATCATCAACATCAGAGCCTTAGATATAGACAGAGTTACGCAAACTGCGTTCACTTCATTCAGTCCAATGGTGGCTCTCCTACGTAGACCTCTATTGAGAATGGGGACTCGCGACTTGTACAAGTCCTGGACCGGAAGTAGGCAGAAATGCATTGGACTCAGGCAACAGCCCAGCTTTAATGATATTAAATCCCTTCATTTTAGATTGTTTTGTAGTAATAGTACAACATAAACATTAAAGAGACTTTAGTTGTTACTGTACAATACTTTAAAACAGTTGTCATGTTGCACACATGCTTAAAATAGCTCTTGTTTGCGCCGCCCTCGTTGAAAACAATGTATTTCCAGCTTGGCTTCAGGCTGCATGAACAGCGCTCGAGCGCTCGGTTTCTGCCCCCTCTATATCCCTCTCTTCTATTAGATGGCTCTGATCAACATATTACTCAACTTCTATAGATTCCACTCCATAATGACTGAATCACTACTTTTTTTAACTGAATCCCACAGTGGTAGTTGCACTCAATGCTGCTAAGATATGATCTGTTGCTGCAATACATTTTTTTTCTGGGTTTGTGCAATAACAGCTGCAATTACATGTTTATTGTGCAATATACATGCTTAGTGATAGGGCTTGTGCAATAACAGGAAGTATGGTTATGTGTGTGTTGTTGTATTAGTTTCATATATTTTTAGCTTCATATGTTTTTAGTGATCTGATGCACTGATTGGTTGGCACTTTTAATTGTGTACACGTTACAATGACAATAAAGATCTATCTATCTATGAATAACAATTTAAATCATAGGAGGTATTTCACTTTGAGACAGAAGGAGTTCAGTGCTCAGAAAGCTTAGAGAACCCCTGACCCCTCTAAGATAACGTATCAGACTAAGCATCATGTGGTGTCTGTCTACTACATTCATTGAATTAATTTGAATTAAAATGTGAAGTTATACATAAATAAAAAGTCTCACTGACACATTGAGTTTTTTTTAGCTTATCATTCTGGGTCCATGGTCTTCATAGCAACATGGTCTGCACATAAAACACTCCAAGGCCAATGCAATGCAAAATAGTCCATTAGCCGGACAAGTTTTCATTACGAAATGTGTGGGCAAAACCATACCTATATTAAATTATTTATAGGGTCAATATAAGTAAATCAATATATGATAACCCTTCCACAGGAGCAGCTTTTCCATATTTATCACACATTTTGTATATCAGTTTCTTCTCTGCGACCGTGGAGTCTGTTCTCCTCTATGGCTGTGAATGCTGGACACTAACAAGCCCTACAGAAATCCCTGGATGGATGCTACACCAGAATGTTACGTGTGGTACATCAACCAGGACGAGCACATCACCAACAAGCGTCTGTACGGGGCATTACCAAGTGTATCAGAAAAGATAGCAGTAAGGAGGATGAAACTAGCTGACCACTGCCACCCACTGCCACCGACACCAAGAACTCCCGGTCAAAAAGCTTGTACTGTGGAAACCAACACACGGGCATCGATCGAGAGGACGTCCCACACCTACCTATGTGGACGTACTAAAGAAAGATGCTGGTGCAGAAAGCACAAATGAGCTGGCCAGATGTATGGAGAACCGAGATGACTGGAGACGCCGATGGAGGGCTCGTCTGAGGACGATGTAGAGAGACCTATATACAGTACATGATGGGTGAATAGGATGAAAAGAATGTAAGAAATAGTGATCACCATGAAACTCCCCTAGGTGATTAATTTCATGAAGACAATGATTTATTGTATTACAAGTTTTCTGAAATCGTATATTTAAATATGCAAATTAGGCATTATATAGGAAAATATGGCCAATTTTCCCTAACTTTCCAGAATCAAACTCTGAATATTGGATAAAGCCAGAGTCAACATTCTCATTTCATTTTGTTAACATTTTAAAGTCAAACGAGGGAATATTCAATGTCCACACAGTAGCCTATGTATCATTGCATACATAAGAAAATACTGTGAGCAGGCATAAAATAAACAGTTTTTGGTGGCCAAATTCTATTATTATTTTTTAATCTTTTTATACACCTCTAGTCAAAATTAACTAATTTTTTGCTTATTATGACACAGAGTTTGAAGGACCAAATTATCTGTTTATCAAGTAAGATGAGTTAGTTATGTGGAAATGTACGCAGAAAGTGGGTGGGGACTCAGAAGGCAGACAGAGGCTGTTGTATGAACATATGTTGTATTGGTGAACATTTCATTTTTACTTTCCAAAAACATATAGAGACAAATACAAAAGAGGAATGAATGACACGGTAAAGGAGGGAGAGGGTTCAGGGGGTTCTGGGACACAACATGGGTAATTTGCACATTGAAGTGCATTTCAAGCCATTGATCAAGAATGTGCATTCTGGGAGCTTGCATTTGCTACTACAGTTGAGGAGCTGGAGATCCCTGCATCCATTCGACAGTGAGCCGACAATCATAATTTCTGGCCCAGCCACGTTGAACTGTCTGGTGTTGTTGAAGACTCCCTCTCCAAATGCCAGCCTGGTAGTTGGCACGCATGGCATGCATGAAAAGACAGTCCTCACACGGTGGCAGCTGGCTCGACTGAAGTGCCCCACGTTGTGCACAGAAAATCTGGTGTCGTAATGTGTGTTGATGTTCTCTGTTGTTGTGGATGACGAGTACAATTTGCATGTAAAGGCTTGCAGCTGCTTGAAAAGAAATGTTGGTTCTCAACACATACTTTCAAATTGGGAAAGACGTATTTTCAATTTGTGTGCAGAACTTTGCATTAAAAAGCCATTTAAGCATATACTGTATGAAAGTATTGAATAAGTAAAATAACTATTCTAATGAATTACCCATACTTGAATTATGCAGAAAGGTGTGCTTATAGGTCTCTACACAATAATGGCTCAAAAGTTGATCATATATATTTGTTGTAACAAAGTTAGTGTGGACATATAGGGATCCACATATTCAATGCATGATAATGACCACTAAGCTACTGTAGGTGTCTGCAATGGTTATCATGCCAAACTGTGAAGTAGAGATGCACAGCAAGTTAAAAAAAATCACACCAGCTTTGCCCAACCATTTGATTCTATAGCTCGATGTTAGGGCCCTGGCTCGTGTTATCACTGATTGTATCTCTAGAGTTACAAAACTTGCATGTTACCACTCATATTAAAGCTTAGAATGGTGAGTTTGGCAGTTTTCTATAGCCATTAGGAACATGTTGTTTCTCACTTCCAAAATGGATATTTACAAGCCTTATTTTAAATGTCCTATATGTGTATGCAAAATACTGCATTAAAAGGCCATTTAAGCATTATGGAAATTTTGTGAAAGTAAAATAACCATTCCAATCAATTCCCCATATTTGAATTATGCAGAAAAGTGGTTTCATTGGTCTCTGTAAGGTTCAAAAGTTGATCATATATTTGTTGTCACAATTTGCGTGTGACAATATAGGGGTCCACATATTCAATGCATGATAATTGATAACTACCACTAAGCTGCTACTCTGCAATGGTTATCATACAAAAATGTGAAGTAGAGATGTACAGCTAGTCAAAAATTCAAACAAGAATTTGCCCACCCATTTCGTAATTAAAATGCAAATTGGGGTCTGGCTCATACATGCTAAGATGACTGAGAGACACTTGTTCCAAACATGCAAAACTATTCAAATGTCTGAGAAGCAAATGACTAAGAGCCTTTTGCTTACTTGCAAATCATTCTTTCACAAGACAGAAGTCATTCATTTTCCAGAATTGCTGTACTGAATGGATCAGCAACTTGTAAAAGGCTGATGTGAAAAATGCAGGGCAGAGGTTTTTCCTTGGCCTCTAGGGAGTGTGTATGCAAAGTTTTACACAGATTGTTCCAGCTGTCGAATAAAACGCAAATCGTTATAGTGCCACCATGAGGGCGTTTTGAAAAATGTTGGGTGGCATTTCTTCCTTGGCCTATAGTTGGAATGTGCATGCACTGCACTGCGAATGTGCATGCACTGCAAAAAAATGTGTTTTGCTAAAATCGGCCTGTTGGTGGCGCTATAACAGGCCGACAGGACAGGGGGCAAAACATAGTCTGGCCGTTTGGACGTAAATTATCCTTTCATTGTCAATGGCATTTAATGTTTGTGTTGCCACAAAAAAACGATTTGTTCAGACATGACGTAAATTCTCCTTTCATTGTCAATGGCAAATGTGACACGTGTTTATTGTGTTTGTGAATTAGTAGACCATGACACAGCTTAAACACAACTCTTCTTTACTTCCAAATTCAGAGTAAATATAACAACAAACGGCAAAGCCTCATTCTCACACTGTTCGATCCCAGACAATCCCCCCAATCATCACAAAGGCAACACAGACAATATGCAACGAGCGCAACCAGTGGCTCACTGGCTCATGCAGTCTAATGAGGGGGTTGGGAGTTGGGACCAGTATGGTCAGGGCTTGGGCAACTGCGGTTGCCGGCTCCTGGCAAGTGTGCAAGGCCCTTGGGTCTGGGACCCGTTGGGCCTTGAGCTTATGAACCTATCTTTCCAACTCAGACCATGGTCTGACTGGTAGATTGATTGGCTTTTTGCAGAAGAAAAGGGTTTACTGATAAGCGGAAGTCGCAGGGGGGTTTTATGCCCTTGTGCACAGGAGTGCGCTGCGTCATCACGCACATGGTCCGTGGTCTTAAAGCGGCAGGCCACGGGAGTGTATGATACAGTTTTCTGTAAAAAGGAACAATTGGGATGTTCTCACGTGCGATCTATCGCAGATGTTATGGTTAAATAACCACGGTTATTATATAACCTCCAGTTTTTTGACACTCAGTAGGCATTCCTGCATAACTTCCGGGTTTGATGATGATGTCACGCGCATACCCTCTATAGGAGGGGTCCCTCAAAAAAATGTACATAGCTGGATCTGCTGCTAGAGAGAAGGGGCTTCAGCACCTTCAAAATGCATGTGTTTTCCATCCAATAGGCCTACAGTTGGAGGCCATCGATATTGTCCTTTTCTTTTTGCTGAGGTTTGCGTGATCTGCGCAAAAGGACAGTTAACCCATTTTGGGCGGGAACCCCTTTTGGTGTTTTAAACTATGTTATAATTTAGCTATTGAAAAATAGCAGATCTACAAGCTCATAGCGCGCCACCGAGTGGCGCGCTATGAGCTTGTAGGTCTGCTATTTTTGAAAAATCGTGAAAATATTTATTTCAGAAAACTGGAGGATTTAGAAGGATTTTTTTAAATTTTGAGGTCAGGCCTAAATGGGTCAAATAATAAGGGACAATATCGGTGGCACCCAACTGTATGTAATTGGAGATAATACTGTAGATGCCCAAAAGATACACTACCAAGGCTGTTGCCTCAGAAAGTGACTCATCCACCCACAGACTCAATACGCAGAGTTATATAAAAGCATATACCATGGTCGTGAAAAGCATGTTAGACACCTGAGAAGTGTTAATAAGAGCTTGTTGTTTCTTCAGATCAATTCCCAGCGGAATAATTAGTGACCAATTTGTGAGTGAGTCTCAGATTCATGTCAGGCCTTGAGCCTCCCAGGCCAGTACTGTCACACTCTCTCTCTCTCTCTCTCTCTCTCTCTCTCTCTCTCTCTCTCACACACCGAAGTACCATTGGGGTGAGTTTGTTTATTTCATTGAGGGGCTGGGGGGGAGGAATATGCTTTTATCACATCGCTGCTGACGTTAGCGGTCAGCCTCTCTCCCCCTCTCTTTTGGACTCTAATGTTTTCTAATATCTTCACACTCTCTGTTGAGGTGGTTAGTGCACCATGGACAAGCCTGATTTATACATCCTCATATAACGTGATATTATATATTCATGCTCCCTGCCTAATGCTAATTATACTCAAGTTGAGTATAATTAAGCATTGTATTGTATTGTATTGTATTGTATTGTATTGTATTGTATTGTATTGTATTGTATTGTATTGTATTGTATTGTATTGTATTGTATTGTATTGTATTGTATTGTATTGTACAAGCTCTGCATTGTGACAAATCACCTTCCCATGTGAGAATCTCTACCCTTATTATGGTTGGTAAGGACAACGCAAACCACACAGGGAAGGTAGAGCACCAGACTAAGCACAAAGCCTCACCAGGTGACCACTGACCAACTGTTAAAAAACCATTAACATGGTGAAACACATCTTGATGACATTTCACCATGTTAATGGTCAGACCTCCAGTTCTAGGAAACACAGAATGGGAGGACTTTTTTTAAATTTATTTCCACACAGCAGCTCTAAGGTATATTAATGACATAGTAAAATGTTGAATTCCCCTTTAATGATTATATCTGGTTTCAGTAGGTATTTATACAGTACAGTACCAACAGCACCACTCACTTCAGACAGGTCTGATTTTTAAGTTCCTTGGAGGCACTTCAGTATGTCTACCCCACTTTCCCTCTCAAAACATTGCATGGATGCACCTGGGACGTGTCAGTGATGTATCCCAAGGTCATCAGGGTTTCGGGTCTCGAAAACATCATACCCCTCACTCAGGTGACCCAGCCGGGGTGATCAAGTCCCGACTTACGTTCCCAGTAGCTACCCTCGATCTGTCCCATTAGGGACCTTTTCACAGAATCAAAGGTGGTGGTCATGATTCACCAGGATCCTGGATGGCTGGATTCTAGGCTTTCTTTTAAATCGGTCAGGATGCATTTACCCTCACTTATGAAAGTATTCACAATTATTAAATTAAATCAAATGTTCTATGTTCCCAAATACATTTATTTGTCATCTTCTGATGTCATCTTCATTATGAATTATGCAACAGTGAATATTTATTATTTACAGCATTTCAATATCAGCAACAATGTGAATGGAAATGTTAGTCAAACTATCTAGTGAAATGTTCTTAAATCATTAATTTATCAAATGGTACACTCTAAATACAGAGCTCCACAGAACTGTGACTGTGAGATGATAATGACCTTATATCAATTCATAATGCAATGTCCTTACCTATACTGCATATGGTCGAATTCTGTGTCAACCTTTTAACTTAAATATTACCCCCCACAAAACTAACCATTCCACTATGAATTAGTGCAAAATCAACATTGTGTCTGACACATTAGCTCAGTGGTTCTCAACCTTTTCAGGCTGGGACCCCCAAAATAATTGCATGATTTGAACTGGGGACCCCCACCCTAGAAGCACTTGGAAATGTAGGAGTTCAGTTAAGGTATTACATTTTGTTTTTTTCAAATATTGTGAAAACATCCGATCTACAAGCTCACAACGCCTCGCAATGCGAGGCGTTGTGAGCTTGTAGATCAGACTACCGGACGGTATTTTCACTTTTTCGCCAATCTTTCTTATATTATTTGACAATTTGACCAACGTTTCACCAGTTTTTATAGTATAGCATTAGCTTGTTGATTACTTTTGATGCAGTAATGGTTTTTGCCTTTTCTTTCTTTTTTTGAGGTATTAAAAAGGTCTTGAAAGTCCTTAATAAATGGTCACTTCACTGTCATCTGGGGACCCCCCCCCCCCAATATGTGGGGATCCACAGGTTGAGAACCACTGCATTAGCTGACGGATATTTTATACAGTTAATATTCTCCTTGATGAAATATCATTAAGAACATAGGATAGAAGTTGAGGTAACAGAGATAAGACTTAAATAAATACTTTTTCATCCACATTTTTACATTTCTTTATGTTGTGGTCTTTTGACCGAGCCAACACCCCTTATTTTTTAGTATTTATACTTCACTAACATGGAAACTCATAAGAAGTCAAGTCATGGAGCAAGAAGTCATTTTACCAGATACAAAATGTGTGTGACTGTGTGACTTGAACTTTTCTCCATCCTGGGGGGACTGTTCCCTCTGGAAGAGCAGGGTCACGCCCTTCCTAAAACGCTGGTCCCTGACACTGTAAATGATGACATTACAGCAGCTGTTTCCCGTCAGGATCCAGAAGGCAAAGAAGGAAAAGTTACACCAGGTGTATCCTACCACGTTCCCCACCACAAACACTGCAATAGGGGAGAAGGACGCTGTGAAGGCAAACGTTAGAATGCCAATTGTTTTGGCAGCTTTGATGTCTGAAAAGGAAGGCCTGTGAGGAGTCTGAGGACCACCTCCTTCTCCCCCTCCATCAAGGGAGCTTCTTTCTGAGAGAAGCTTACGTTTGCGGGAGTAGCGTTGGATGCTGGTGAAAGACAAGATGTTGACAGCCAATGTCCCACCCAGCAGCGTGAAGTCAAAGGCGGGAAACAGCAGCATGATGTTGGCGTCGGATGGCAGTTTCCCTCCGAACCACAGTGGGGCGTAGTTGCACATACGGCTGCACTCGTTGTATTCCAGAGTAAAGCTGCTGCTGAAAATGAGTGGCGCCAGAGCCAACAGGAAGCTCGCAGCCCAGGACAGAAGTATGAGGTGTAAAGTTCGTCTCCGCGTCACCAAGGTGTCCTTGTGGAGTGGCCACATGATGGCGACACACCGTTCTACTGTCATGAGGAAGATGGTGATGATGGAAACGAAGGTGCAGCCTGCAAATACTAGGCCGATAAGCATGCAGGGCTGCCAAGGGCCCACTGATCCTCCAAATGAGGAGGGGGAGCCAGTATATCTGCTCTGGTACCAAACTGGAGGTGCGCTGGTGACCATCAGGGTGACCTCAGTGTAGACGGAGAATGGTACCACAAAAACCCCCACCATCATGTCCGCTATGGCCAGGGATACTGTGGAGAGTGGGAGAATGGCGAGAGAGAGAGAGAGAGATGTATCAGCCTCCAAAACAATTTATGTTCATTCACACTTTTAAATTCACAGTGGAATAAACAACTTGATCCCTTCCTACAACTTTACTACCTTGAATCCAACTGTAAATAAAAATACATCGCATGGATGCACCTGGGACGTATCTTCAGTGATGTTTCCTGAGGTCAACAGGGGTCTTCCAACATTATACCCCTCACTCAGGCGACCCAGCCGGGGTTGATCAAATCCCGACTTACGTCCCAGTAGCTACCCTTGATCAGTCCATCAGGGAATGAGCAAGGCCACACAATCCGTTGCTCCGGAACTACTCTGCCGGTACTGGGAGAACCAAAACTGAAATGATCCTACAGTATAACCTCATTAAATGTCATGAGCATTAATTATATTTAAATCACGTTTTCACTGCCCATGTCATGTCATAATTGATTACAAAGAATGCAGTGGAGTGACATTGAAAATAGAGTCAATTCAAAACGTACAACCTTATGGTCCTTAATAATGCTTCATTTCTACCAGCTCATTCTGACTGAGGGGGGCTGTGGATATCTCAGAAATGTATCTGCTGACAACATCATCAGCAGAGATTTATGGCTATACGCACATACTGTACACGCGCATACACACACGCACACACACACACACACACACACACACACACACACACACACACACACACACACACACACACACACACACACACACACACACACACACACACACACACACACACACACACAGTGTAGATTGGAGTCCCAGAGATAAAAAAAAAAAGCAAATGGGGTATGTGGCCTAATCTAATGCATATTAAATTAAAAGTTGTTTACCTTTGAGGTATCCCTGTGGTGTGCGGGATTGCCTTGTTTGCATGAAGACCGTTAGGGTGACCACATTTCCCACCACAATGGCGAAGGCCAGGCTGGCCATGAACACCACTGCCAGGGTACGACTGACGACGCCACAGCAACACACGTTGCAGAGAGGAGCCAGTGACTGGGCAGATGGAAGCAGCTCTGTGGTATCCTGCAGCAGGGTTGTTATTATTATAGTTAACTATAACTAAAACTTCAGAAATAACAAAAACTAGAATTAACAAAACATTTTAGGGACCCAAAACAAACTGGTCAGGCTCCTACTTGGCCTCACCCCCCGAACCCACCTCACCCCTGACCACTTTGACAGGCTGGAATGGCTTAGGGTCGACGACAGAGTACAGCATCTTGCAATGGGTCTGGTCCACAAGATTCGATACCCATGTACTGTACCTGTCTAAATACTTCCTTAATGTTAACAAAGTGCACACCCACAACACCGGAGCCAGTGCAACAAACCATGTGCAACCCAGATTCGGCACAAACCAGGGACTAAATTATTTTCGCTCCTATATATGCCACCAAAATGTGGAGCGCCCTCCGCCCTACCAACAGGGTGTCTATTTGTACGTCTCTAAATGTTTTGAGATAGATATATATATATATATATATATATATATATATATATATATATATATTCAAAAAAATACTATAATAACCTTGTCCTGCAGAAGTGTGGTGCTTCCTGAAACGCTGATGTTGGCAAACAAGGAAGTCATCATGGCCCATGGATTGTTACAAGGAAGTCATCATGGCCCATGGATTGTTACAAGGAAGTCATCATGGCCCATGGATTGTTACAAGGAAGTCATCATGGCCCATGGATTGTTGTCTCTCCCTGGCATGGGTGGGTGGCAAGGTATCTTAGGAGAAGCTCCTGGAAACTGCCACCTGGATTGTTAAATAGTCCTATTACGACATAAAAGAATACAGATGCAGTGAATTCGGTTGCAACAGGGTACTATAATCTAAATGCCACTTAATTGCATGCTTAGTTAGTCATTTTTACACCTACTATAGTCTCAAAACAATGGGTATTTGTTTGCATACTGCGTAAATCATTAATTAAAACTACTGACCATATTTATGCAAATGACGTATGTTTATGCATCTCTCTCTTGTACCATTGTCCCCATTAGCCATTACCATAGAGTACACAGAGGATCTGTTGGACGATTTATTCACAGCAACAACACTGCGAATTTAAGTAGATATTAAGTTGGTCAACTCTTGCTCTGTAAACAAAAGC
This sequence comes from Electrona antarctica, assembly GCF_951216825.1. Classification (NCBI taxonomy): domain Eukaryota; kingdom Metazoa; phylum Chordata; class Actinopteri; order Myctophiformes; family Myctophidae; genus Electrona; species Electrona antarctica. The sequence continues at coordinate 16,064,470 of NC_136808.1, read as the reverse complement.
AGTTCTGTTGTACCCCTACCACTTATATTTGTACAGCGTCACAAATGGAAAATCTTGTTCCATCCGTGAAGCTGATTGGTTGGGCCATCAACCCATACAGACATTTGTGGATATTATTTTTTCTTTTCAGACCATTTTCTCCCCTATTTAGTCATTATGCCAATTATTTCCTCCCCATACATTTCTGTGTGTTGTGACTATTGTTACTGACTCGCCTGCAAATGAGAAGCCCCCACCAGGAGGACGTAGAGACTCTGTCCTAATCCTCCTGCCCAACAAGTTTTACTGCATGCAGTAAAAATTATCAACCGCCGACCTGCTGTTGCAGTTAAGCCCATATATATATATATATATATATATATATATATATATATATATATATATATATATATATATATTTTTTTTTTATGGAGAGACAGACAGTAGGCTGACAGGAAATGTACTAGAACAGTGTGTGTTGGGGGGTGGTCACTGATCAGGTGTGATCAATTGGCCAACAAAGGGTGAGGTCGCGCATCATTGTGATGTCAGAACACATTGTGATGTCAGAACACATTGTGATGTCAGAACAGGCCAGCTCCATATATGGAGATCTATAGGGGTGATCTGGATTTGGGCCCTGTCCGGAGCCTGGGCAGAGGCTTTTACCGGGCACTGCACTCCCTGTGGTGGTGTGGAACACGTGTGTCAGATTTGAAGTCTGTGGGTGCGAACAGTTCTCGAGTTACGTGGATTACAGACGTACAGAGACGTGGCACATTTATAGATACTGTAGATAGGCTATTTCTAAACTTTCACGTCATATCTGATCCCAATATGAATGTGTGATACAGTAGATGACTATAGGGCTGAATTTAATGAGCTCACTAGAGACTGGGGAAGGGTAGGCTTGCATTACATTGAGCAAGTCAACACGGCTAAATGGTTAAATTTAGACAAGGAAGGTCTATAATTTATTTAGGTACATTGTACAACCCTTCTGAGAAGCCGTCGGTTGAGAACAGCTTTATTCATCATGACACGCAGATCATCATCAGGTGCACTAGTGCAGCACTGCAGTCAAGTGTGGAGAAATAATGACAGATCCGTTTCTACAATTGCTTTCCATTTCAATTACATTAATATCCCTGACCTCGAATAACTCTTTAACGCACATCAAAGTTAAATAAAATCTGCAATCTAACAGGCAACAGGTTACCGGTTATGCATATTTTAAAACAAGATGGGAGTTCCACAAAGACAGTCTCTACATTAGCACGCCCAAAAAGAGATCCAAGGGTTCCATAATAAAAGTGGTACTGTAGGCACACAACAACGTTATATATAGGCTATCGTTATTTACTGATAATAGAAAATTGTCCCTGTCTCACTCTCTGTCTGTCCCTGATGTTTAAAGTTACCGTTAAGTGTACTCTAAATTATTATCTATCATGCTGATGCATGTTCAATAAGAAGGCTGGCTCATTGAGTGATGGAGGAACGAGGTCTTGTAAAATTGATATATATTTGGTCACACGGACCCCCATCTGAAAACCTTCAGCTGTTCAGGGACCCCCAGGGGGCACACAGCTACATTTGTAGTGTCACAATTTTAACAACTTTATCCATTTATTCCGTTGGCTATTCAAAAATAGCAGATGTACATCTGCTATTTTAGAATATGTTTTAGAAATATCGCAAATGTTTGGAAAATGTTTAATGACAAAAAAACCTTTTCAGATGGGGGTCTGCGGCCAAATACATATCAGTTTGGGGCTCCTTGACATGAAAAGCCACCAGTATTCCAAATCCTGTGGGCAGAATGAGATCCTTCACATATGAGTGGCACGTGTGTGTACACACATGTGTGACAATCATCTGGTTCAGCTATGGTATCTCTGCACTCAACACAGTGTCATTGCAAAGGAGGACTAATCCATAATATATCTTCATTGTAAATAACATGAAGAAGGGCTAAATACCCTCAGTTATTCTTTTTTATAACTAAATTACTGTTCTAATTGTAAAATGTAGCGCAACATACTTGGAAAATAGGTTGCAATTACAGGAAACATTTTAACAAGTTGACAGAATATCATCATAGATTTTAAAAGCTCTTAAAGTAGCCTACTGTGATGACAACCCATTGTCATTTAAGAAGAACCCAGCCTAACCCCCCCCCCCCGAATGTTCAGACTCAGAGTCATGTTCATCATCATCAGCTTTACTACCAACCTATTTACAAAGGTTTCTGCATGATAAAATAAATATAATGTAAACAAACAACCAGTTCCATTTAGAATGTTCTTACCAGCATGGTCACAGTTCAAGATGAGCCACTGTGGAGGATGAAAAAGCAATCCAGTATGTCACTATAGAACTGTCCTTGTCTGCGAATTCTATTATGAATAGAGCGTAGAGGAGATGCTGTAACTGCACACACACACACACACACACACAGCTAAAGACAACACAACCCCATGTTAAAGCCTAGTCGTCACACCTTAGTTCTTCATCACTCTGATTCCGTTTTCCACCTCACTGTCCTTCCCTTTCCACTTTCCCCACTCTCATTCTCTCTCTCTCTCTCTCTCTCTCTCTCTCTCTCTCTCTCTCTCTCTCTCTCTCTCTCTCTCGCGCTCTCTCACTCCAGATGATTCAGGCTCCACTTCCCCCGCTACAACCCCATCCCAAATAGCTTGGAGTGTGTGAACGTGTGCATGTACACGTGCTCACTGCTCACATGTATGCA